>NC_052507.1:33796557-33850944 GCF_014356525.2 Nilaparvata lugens
TGCAGGAGACAAAGTTCTGTCCTTAATCTCATTCCAGACATAATTATAGAAACAAGAATTACGTGAAAGATGGGTGAAGAACGTATTCTTTGTTCATAAAACAATCCAATAATAAATTGTAAATACAATTCACTTTGCAAAACGAGAATGCGATAAAACTAAACAAAAATGTGGGATTGATTGTTGGGATGGATGTGGGACGATGGAGACATTGAAAACCCGTCTATTGCTTCCAAATTCTCCATCTCAACCAAGAAGGAGCTTTTCAATAAGAATTCTAGTTCCACTAAGGAAACTGTTCTTGATGGAGAGAATAAAAATCCACCCTGTAATGACGTTCCACAACTTTTTCTAAATGGGCCTACCAGCACTGACATAAACGGGACATCGGCCAATGACTTTGATTGGTCTCTAATTTTTTCCGTAAATCCACAGAAGGAGAGAAACGGACTGAGAAACAACCCGATAAGGGTGGCCCAAAGCCGAATAGTTCATCCCTCTAGATAAGAACCTAGCAGACGGCCTTTGTTGTCCGTTGTTCTTTGCTCTTGGAAAGGAAACAATGTGAGCATGAAGTTAAGAACAAGAGCACTATTTGCTAGTCGCTTCACACCAGAAACTACTGAACAAGACATATCAAAGTTGATTAGGGACTCAATAATCCTTGATTCCATTTCGTATACAAAGCTGAATTCAAAATTTCCCTTCCCGTACAGCTCCTTCCATGTTCTGGTATTCAGGTTCTGGTGAAATACATTTTAAAGAGGTTTGCCAATGTCATCCTGCCATCTGATCAGAATATACTATTATTGCCCCATTTTATGGCCCTCTCAAAAGCAATATAACTTATTGAAACCTGGTTAATCAAGCAAACAAGTTTGCTCCTGAAAATAAACCTGTTGAGAAGAAAGAGAATGAGATGGCAGTGTGGAAAGACTGCATAAATACTGATAATGAATTAACTCAATATCTATTACCAGAATGTCAGAGGTCTAAGAACGAAACCTTCTGAGTTCTTAGCCTCAGTAGTGAGAAACGATTTGACATAGTGGCTTTATCTGGGACTTAGCTTAAGGATGTCCATTCCAGCTCAAGCTTTTTCACTGATGACTACAATGTGTTTCGTGCTGACAGGAAGTATGACAAGGTGGACAATCAAGAGGTGGTGGCGCGCTACTGGTAGTGAAAAAAAGATTTTCCAACTATCAAAAGGCACGATTTGGAACTGACCCCTTAAGTTGTCTGGGTTGGAATTTAATTTCGTCAGAGTCACTTACTATTGGCATGTGACTATGTTCTTCCAAACTCACCTTTAGCAGCTTCTTCATCATACCTAGAGAGCGTTGGCATCGCGGTATTCAATTCGGACGCTATACATTGGAGCAATCTCACATTCATGCCGGGGGCACACTATTATCCTCTCAAAAGAGCGGAGGTAATAATGCAATTTGTTGAGGATGTTCGCTTGGAACAGTTTAATTACTCTCAAAATTGTGCACTTGATCTTGTATTGAGTAACATCAGAGACGTCCAGGTGTCATACAGTGTTGATCCATTTGTAACACCTGACGACTATCGCTGCAAGTTCTCGAACCTTCTGAGGGGGTTTAGAGCTGCACCACAGGCTCCTTGGGAGGCCAAATACGTGTTTGGCGGTGGCAATAATTATGAAAGGCTTAACAGTGAGATCAGAAATGTTGGTAATCCGAATGAAGCTGCAGTACAGCTAAATGACATAATGATTCAGGCAATGGATGTTACTATTACCGAACGTACACCAAGGAAACTCAAATACCCCTCCTGGTTCTGTTTTGGTCTGATTAAATTAATGAAGAGAAAAAGAGCAGCCAACAGAGTCCACAAAAGGAGTGGTCATATTTCTCATTTTGAAAAGATTTCTGTCCTGCGAAGAGATGTTAAAATTCAATGAAAATTGATGAAGAAAAAACGATTATGAAAGCAGAGTATGACCTTCAGAGTCAGCCTAAACGATTTTGGATATATATCATGGAGCATAGAACTGGATCTAGTGCAACATCTATCACAATCCATGGATCAATTGTGGCTGACCCAGGTACCATTTGCAACGAGTTTGGGAATTACATCGCTTCACTCTGTCATCCAATTGAGCATGCAATATTACCTTTGGAATTCCGATTGTTGATGAGGCTGATGTTCTGTCTGCTGTCAGGGGCTTGAAGCGTGGATCAGCTATTGAACCCAGTGGAATCCTCAATTTTGTAGTCAATGAAGTTCTTGCACATGTCTTCAATTTGAGCCTGGTTTTTGGAATTTTCCCTGAATATTAGAAGAAGGCAGCAGTGACGACACCTATACCTGAGTAGAGAAATCCCAATGATGTTACAAATTTCTGTTCAATCTCTGTATTGGATCCTTCTGCCAAAATCATGGAAATGATAGTTCACGGACACATTTATAAGAATGTTGAGAGGCGCATAATTACACATCAGCATGGTTTTGTATTAGGTCATTTGACAGTTACCAACTTGGCAAATATTCTTTCAAGTGCAAGCTCTTGTTTTGAACGTGGGCAGGTTGATGTAATCCATCATGACATGGAAAAAACATTTGATAGGATGCCACATGATTGTCTCATCAAGAAACTGGCTGGTTTCTGATCACGCTCTCACTGCATGGATTGCATCTTACCTTCACTGCAGAAAGTTTCATGTGTGATACAATGGTTGCAAGTCTTCTGAGTTTGAGTCTTCATCTGGTGCTCCGCAAGGCTCTAATCTTGGACCCCTGATCTTCAATCTCTTCATAAATGCTATTGGAGACGGTCTGAAATGTGAAACCCCCCCTGTATGCAGATGATCTAGAAGTCTTCTGGAACAGCAACACAAGTGAATATCCACAACCTCTTTAGCAGGATATTGATCGTGTGGCCAAATAGCCAAAGAAATGTCAATGTTCATGAACACTGAAACAACATTGGCAATGACCTTCAGCAGGAAAACTGTTTCACTAATCGCTAGCTACAAGATTGAAGGAGAAGAAGAGTAGATAGTGTTCAAGATCTTTGAGTTCAATATTATCCCAAGTTATTGTTCACATCGCATGTGGGGAATGTTGTGGCAAATTCTAGAAGAAAGATTGGCATCATGAGATAGATCTTCCACAATGTCAATACACTGATGTGTCTCTACACAGCACTTGTGAGAAGCCATCTGGAATACGCCTTGGTGATCTGGAACCGGAATTTACTCTGCACATCTGTCATGCTGGAGGGGATACAGAAGAAATTCGTTAAGTATTCGATGGGACGCTTCATTCCAGGCTCAGAAGACTTATCCTACAGGAAGTTTTGTTCGGCCATAAACTTGGAAAACTTGGAATGGTGGAGAAAGAAGATCAATGCCATGTTTTTACATGCTTGCGTTCATGGTCGACTTAGCATTGGTGAACGTGGGATCGACTTGATTGTATCAACTCAACATTTAAGAAAGTTCCATGTATTTTAACCTGATATACGAAGCTACATATCACCAGTAGAAAGGAGCATTGGAATTGCAAATGAACTTTTCGAAAGAATAGACTTTTTTGTGCCATTGAAGGTTTTCAAAGCAGAGTTTAGGTCTTTTACAGAGAATATTTTCTAATGCTAGCTCAATTGCTATAGTGATACACGTCATTATTTTTTGACAAAAAGTTATTCGTTATTTCAAGCAGCATAAAGGCATTTTTTACAAAATAATTTACCTGAACTATTTTTTCTTATTATTGACTTGTGAAAGTTACAAAGGCCCTGAGCTGTCATCCTGCACGTTGGAAGTCTCTTGTTATTATGTGTATCTTCATATGTTCTAACTTGTTTTTTTGTCCAAATAAAGGTATATTCATTATCATTACTATATCATTTGGATGCACCATGAGTATAAATAACAGAACCATCAACAGCCTGAGCATCTTCTAAACCGAAAATTAATTCTATTGATAAAACTCATACTCAGACTCGAATATAATCATTAGTATTAATATTGATAAGATGATTTTCGTTTCTGCTGCGCTCTCCATGCCCTTTCCATTATTCGGCCTTCTTTGGACTAGAATGCACATTCCTGAGGATATTATTGGACTATCGGTTGAATTGCAAGTTGCAAGAATGCAATGGCATAATTTGCCAGCTTCAAAACAGCAGTTTATTCTAGTTGCTTGAGTTGCGGTGGTGGTCGTTCCATCTGGCATTGCGAGTCAAGCAACAAATCGGTCGATATAAATAGAAGCGTTCTGTTTTGTAGCACTTAGGGAAGTGCTTTTTGAAAAATAGATTCTCGTTCACTGTCAATGGAGCAGCAAATGAGAGTATCGTAAGTCGTCGTTCGACTTGCAATCTCCCTCCAATCTTTGCAGATGGATTATGCGATCAGAGCGCCCACATTTGTCACACGTCCACAGTCCACGACCGGGCGGCGATTTCAATGCATGCTGGACGCCATTGGCAATATTCATCCTATCAATTTACGCTCTCAAATATTGCTATTCACATCGAGCCGATTCATTCTACGTTTTTTTATGATATTCTGATTCGAAAAGTTTATTGCATATTTTCTGAAATATTATATAAATCTGGAATATTTTCAGGGAGACACTATTATTAAATTACCATTGACCAGAATTATTGTCTTTTCGGACACAGAGAGTCACAGAAGATTGTCATCTTCTGCATCAATCGACAAAGTCTGAAACTGAGGTTATACTTTTCGATCCACAGTATCAAGATTGGTTGAACCTGTTCTGTTTAGTGGATGAAATTCACTTACAATTGTAATACTTACAGTTGATTGTTCCTCAATTTTCAATGTTGTTAGAGATTAAAAAATATGACAGCTTGTTATTCACCGATTTTCAGATTACTGTAAGTAACTATTATAACTTAAACTGACTATTATCATAACTTTTATGACTAACTTCTATTACTAACTAAAACTATTACAAACTTGTCCGTTACTATTAACATAGCGGAATGATAGCATAGGAAGATACCCACCCCATAGTGAAGGGCGTTTATGTTCCAAATTTCACTGTTAACTCAAGCCAATAGTCCTAGTAGCTCTTTCTCGTGAAGCTGCTATGTGACGCTGTTGGTCTGACACACTATCTCGAACTATCCATTCTTCATGCTATTTTACAACAATATGCTGTTGGAAATGCTTAAAAAATTAAATTCATTCATGCTATGTTTCATATAAAGATTCGTATTATTCTACTGATAATTTTTTTTGTTGCAGGTATGATATAAATTTTATGCTGTTATGAAAGGGCAAAGATCAATCACTGTAAGTAGTAACTTTAAAGTCATGTACAAGAAACATATAGATTGTAAGTCATGTACGAGTCATGGAGATTCTGGAACCCTTATTTCGACAACGTACACGCTCATGAGTAGTCATGGTGGAGGTAAACATTGTTTTCTGTTTCCTGACACGGCAATATGAAAGTGACGATATCAATGCAGCAGGAATATTGGCACTCGGTTAGTAACTGGCCTAATGAAATACTAGTCGACCGGTGCGGTGACCCATGGTTTGCGTGGTCAGATAGTGTCCAACTAACCTACTTCAAATAGGTACGGGTCTGATGACCAACCCAGTAACTGTTAATTACACCGCTTTCAAAGACAATAGCTGCTGTTGAAGAGTTAGATACTCTCTTCACCATCACCTCCCCCTCAACCCCCAACACCCTTCTCAACCGATCTCTGTTTGGACAGCTAGTCAAATTGAAGCAAGCACTCTGAGCGGTCAATTTGGTGGCGTATTGAACGACCAATAATAGCCGCTAACTGGCTCGGAATTAATACTCTGTTTCGTAACTATCTCCATTGTAATCTTAGACGAAGTTATAATGGACCCCCAATGTATCGTGTGAAATGCTCAGTTACAGGCTTCTTCGATATAATACGATGTTATAAGAAATTCTTAAGATTGATCGTCTTTATGAGGTTTCTCTGTTGTAGAATTTAAGCTTCTGTTAGTATATCCTCTGAGACTGTACCTTCTGTAATTACTGTAAATAGATTTACTCAAAATTGAATTGAAATTGCTAGGTATTCATATTGATTGGAAACTATTCTACATTGGATTATTATCACTTTCATCGTAGTTTCTGTTGGAAAAAATCTAGTGTGGCGCACTCACACAACTTTCCTTGCCGTTATGAAAATAGATCACCTGACGCTAGTGTTCTCGCGCATCTCAAGTCTACCTTATAAACAAAGATCTGAGCCAGCTGGTGACAGGACAATACCGCTGGAGACATACGAGGTCTGCTATCTCTTCATAGTGAATCATTTAATAGAATCAACAGTTGCCAACAGTATGCAATTGGATAATCACATTTTCTCGAATTTCGAGCTTATTTTCAATTTTAGGTGGAAATGTTACTAAACATTTATTGTAGATTTCCATGCTCAATCTTTTCCACTCAAATTTTTTTGTTTCAATTGTATCTGGAGCCTGATAATTGAGAATCCAAAATCAAACTTTGCATAGATGGGGCGGAGCTCCTGAAAATTTCTCAGATATGGGACTTGTGGCAGTTGATAGAGCTTATCAATGACTATTTTAGGTATAAATTTATCAAAATCGTTGGAGCCGTTCTCGAGAAAATCGCGAAAAACCCTGTTTTTGACAACATTTTTGCCATTTTAGCCGCCATCTTGAATTGCATTTGATCGAAATTGTTTGTGTCGGATCCTTATATTGTAAGAACCTTAAGTTCCAAATTCCAAGTCATTCCGTTAATTGGGAGATGAGATATCGTGTACACAGACGCACATACACTCATACTCATACACTCACACACACACACACACACACACACACACACACACACACACACACACACACACACACACACACACACACACACACACACACACACACACACACACACACCACTTTTCTGGACTCAGGGGACCTTGATACGTATAGAAATTTAGAAATTTGGGTACCTTAATTTTTTTCGGAATGCAATACTTTCCTTACCTATGGTAATAGGGGAAGGAAAGTAAGAAAAACCTTTAACGTACCAAATGTGAGACTTGTGCCTATTCAAAATTGTAAATATCAATTATCCATGTAAAAGCGAGTTCTGAGTCACTAAAGCAGGGAACCCACTATGCCGTCACCGTCAGGCGCCGTTCGGCACCGACCGTCACCGTTGCGTACCGGCAACATTACTTTGCATTGTTTTAAACGAACGGCAACCCACTATACCTGTCCGTCACCGGCCACGACCGTGTCCGTCAGTCACCGTCAGCCACCATTGCTGTTTGGGGCATTCTTGCCGGATAGCCGGTCCGTTTTTTTATCATTCTTCCAGTCGACATTCAACTATCAGTGAAGTCACATCGCCAGTGTTTTGTTGTAGTGCGCCTTTGTTCTGTGAGCGATGAGTACGGACGAAATGTTGATAGAGGCTATTAGGGAGTATCCCTTCCTGTATAACACTAGTGATAATAGTGATAATAGTTATCACGACAATAGGAAGAAAGATAATGCTTGGCAGGAAATCTTAGAAGAATTTGATACCATGTCAGGTAAGTTATTTACAAATATTATTCTGTAAGTGAAATTATGAAATCAAAGTTTTGGTCGTTTGACAAATCACACGATGATGGGAAAGGGCTCAAATTGAAGGTCTTGATCCCAGGGACTTGAGAAAAGTTAGCAGTTGTCTTAAAAGTCATCAGCAACCGAGAAATAACGTAAAACATCCGTCATATGAGAAGCATGGGGATTGGAAAACATCTGCTTTGTCCACGTCAAAACGTGGTTCTGCTCGATTTAAAGTTACGTGCTAGATTATACAAGCAAGCTACTGTAATTTTGTACTGTAATATAACTGAAATAATTTTTAGGGGCTTAGGCCCCCCTCACGCCTAGTTTTGTATATTCTAAAAATTTGACAACACGCTATTTTATCATTGATTTCAACAAATATCCTGTTAATATTTGTGGAGCTCAACCTCACTGGCTTTCAAGCAATATTTTTGACAATACTACTATTTTTGTACTTACTTGTACTATAGGGAACAATTAATTTGTTTGAAAATACAGCACTGTTATTAGAAGGAATGCTTAAAATATTATTTGTTTATATATCTGTGAAATAGTACTTGTCTCATGTTATCCTATTGGCAGTGCAATATATGTTTAAAATTAGATGTTTCTAATATTAAATTGAATATGAAATTAAATTAAATTCGTAGAACTTCTTTGGAGTCATGCGGAAATATAAAAAGAACTTAGCACCGTCTTTTTTCAAGTCGTCAAACAAAAAAATGATGAAATTCACCATATATTCGTTTCTTCTTCTGAAGATTTCGTGTACCCAGTGACTATGCTTCCTCTGTTTCTGTATCTCTTCTTCTTCAGCACAGTCCAGTCATGCTGCGGCTATTACTAGCAATTCCTCGTCTGATGAACTCTTCATCGCAGCTGATGCATCTCTTCTGGTTAGCTCCGGTTACTGACGGAGCTAACCAGACGGGCAAGTGGGTTATCGCCGGAAAAATGACGGTGAAGGCGGCGACTGACGGTGACGGTCGGTGCCGGATGGCGCCTGACGGTGACGGCATAGTGGGTTCCCTGCTTTAATTGTCAATTTTCAAGATAATATAACTTGTCTTCTGTATAATGTTGTTCCTGGTTGAACATCTTTACCAGTTCACTAACCTGAATTGGCATAACGCTCTTTTCACTCTACAAACCAATATCTTCAACTCATACAAAAGATTGGTGAACAAACTTTCCCATTGGATTGAATTTATGATTATTCTATTTTATCAATATTCATCAGAACAAATTCACCTTGAAAGTTCTATCAAAACGAAAGTGAGAGTAATATATTTTTCGAGCTAATGTACCATACCGTATATTAACTTTTCCAAAATCACTTAAGACTTACTCCTTTGTGGATAATGGCATGAACAACAGTTTCCAAGACAAATGTTTCCTCGGAAAATTGACAAACTCGATGATGTTATTAGGATATTTTGTAAAAATTTGAAAACCGGGTTGCCCCTCATCTATTCCAAGTATGAATGGAGAGTGCAGGTTGTAAAGTAATGACTGTGACTGAATCGCGAAATCTGCAAAGTTTCCAGCCGATTTTCTTCCGTGAGAGCTTTTCATGTCGAACTAAGTCCGCACAGCTGTAACTGTGAGGTAGAACACAGCTGTCTTTATCTTCCACTCACACAACATGACATCTTTCTCTCTTCATCCCGAAAATTATTATTAGGGTAGCTTACTTTGTTTATGACGACTGTGCTGGAAGATATTCTCTCCCACTCACTTCGGGTTCCTAATGCTTTTCACATTTGTAACGCAGGGAGACTCTCACGAATGCAACAAGCTGTTCCCGTCTCATAATGAGAGGCCAGAAGTCTGTTCTAAGGGAAAAATCTGACTGTCGTTCATAAATTGTGTTACAAGCTCTGGAGTGTAACAGAAATGAAGTTTCCAGCTTTGTATGCATGAGTAGTAGTGTCGTGCGAGTTAGTAACTTTGTTCACTAGATCTGACGTAATGAGATGAAATGCGAGACACCTTCAAAATTGAAATGAGGAATTGGATTTTTGTGATTTATTTGAGTTATGAGATTGTTCTACCTTCTCTACTAATTCAAGAGTTTATCACACCCACGTATTCATTTTTTGAGCTGAATAGAATTTCTTGAGTATAATCAAACAGTAGTCTAATTTCGAATACAAAATATTTAAGAACAAAGAATCAGGCAGGTTTGAGTGATCTTCTCAAGTTCAATGTTAGGAATTCTTATCGGGTTCTCTTAAAATCTCTCTCTCTAACAATTATCAATTGGAATCACTCCTTGAACTGATAAGTTATAACCACTCAACATAACTCTGTACCCCATTACTCATTTTAATATAGTTATATAATGTTTACTTAACTCAACTTATAGTGGGTTTGCGGTAAATCGGGTGATTTCAAAGAAAAACAATGGAGAAACTCCAAAAATTGATGAAGCTCTTCTCAAAAATAAGAATCTGTATCAAATCTATCCACGAAAGAAAAAAATTCACCATTCTTAAGGTGCGTACAGACTTTCGCTCTGCTCCGCAACCGAACGTCACTCCAGCAAAGCGATTGATGATCGACCGGGGAGCAACAGTGGTTTGACCGGGGAACGCGAGAAGATCTAACATCTTCCGTAACGTTCATGATGGGTGCGTGGGCGACGCGACTGTGGTTCGATGGTGGTACGAGGGCGGTACGAGGGAGGAGCGTGCTCGGTGCGGGTTGGAAGCGCGAATATGTGTACGCAGCTTTACAGAACGGGCCAACTAGCTACCATACTCAGCTAGAGTGATCTTCTCGATTCAAATTCCCTCATCATTATACTTCTGATTATGAAGCGATTGCATGATCCGCACGATGTCCTAATATGTCGTCGGCTCTTGACAGATTAGGACAATCCTGTCATTTTTCCTCAATGTTCATCAATCCTCAATCCTATCGTTTTTGTGAGGCAAAAAATGAAATATTCCAGCAACGACTGGTAACATTGGATGAAGAGAAGTGAATTAAAAAAACATGAACAAAAAAAACATATTGTCCTGATCCAGTCTTCAAAGGATGAAAGTTGGACGTCTCCTCGCCAACATAATATGAAAAGTTGGTTAATCCTATACTATTAAACGAGCAACTTCTGTTTATATGTTCAGATGTTTGGATGTTCAGATGTTTAGATGTTTGGATGTTTATATGTTTGTATTTCACCGGATCTCGAAAACGGCTCTCACGAAATTGAGAACATAGTAGGGTTATAATATAAAGATTCGATTGCACCAGGTCTCATCCCTGAGGAAACTCGCTGAACGACATTTGAAGGATAATTATTATTCATCCTTGGAAAAACATCTGATAATAATTTTTTCGTCGTCTGTTGTTGATGGAAGTGAGTGAGCGAGTTCGTGTGTGTGGGACTGTGTCAAAATTATGACTCTGCTGTTGAACTTATGTAATCATTTAATAAGGTACTTAGTGCCGGTTGCAAAAAATCCGGGTTATTTTCAATCCGATTAATTCCAGTAGATCCATCCTTTCGTAATGATCTTCTCTGATTTGGTTCACGTGAAGTTAATCAGGATTAAAATTTAACCGGCTTTTGTGCAACTGGGCCTTTGTGAGGGAAATTTTCGCATTCCTCTGGGAATTAATCTCGTTATAAATTGTTTATGCTTTTGTACTCCAGAGCGAAGCTCGGTCCTCGATATTCCAAGTGATACGTGGATGCTTCCCTTTCAATAATAAAATATCGGGGCACCAAGCTTCGCTCCGGAGTACAAGAGCATAAAAGCATAGTTTATATTTATATATATTTATTGATAATGGAATACAATTCTTTTAAATGATTGAGGAAGGACTAGAAGGCAGAGCCCAAAAGTGTTTTTCCCCGAATTTTGATTTATCCTATCATAAGGGGGGCAAGGGGAGCAATTTTTGTATATATTTATTTATTTATTTGGGCTCTTACGATTTTGATGAAATTTGCAATATAGGAGGTTCTTGGTATAGAAATTCGATTGCACATGGTCTCATTCCTCAGAAAACTCACTGGAGGACATGAAAAGGATAATAATAATTTATCCTTGGAAAAACAGCTGAGACTTTCGTTGTCTGTCGGTAATGGAAGATGCGAGTACGTGTGTGGGAGTGAGACAGAATTATGTTTAGCTGTTGAACTATTGCAATCAATGAGCTTATCTCACGAGAAATATTATCTAGAAATTTCAATCGACTTGATTAAAATATCTAATTTGTTGTCATGACCAACGATATTATTTTATTCAAGATCCATCATTTCTTTATCAATTTATATTAACAAATATTGTAGCAAACCTAGTATATCATTCTAAAATTGAAGTATATCAACATTCTCAAAGTTAATCATTATTTTTATTGTTTTAAGTGATTATTTTGTTATACAATTTGTTTTGTAAACAATCTAAATTTGAACATTTCTGTTTTCAAATGGTTGGACTGAGAATTGGACCTGAAAACTGAATATTTTCCTTGGAAAAGACTTGATAAATCTTGGAAACAGACTTGGATCAAAATCTCCCTATTCACTGCCGCAATTTTTCACTCATTCTCACAATCATTATTTCCCTGGTCAAATGACGCCAGTCATTCATTATTTATCTAAATGAGCCTGAAGCCTGATATTGTCAAAGTTGGAAACAGTTCAGTGCATTCAGTTCAACACTATCCTGAGCACATTCATGTTTCTGTGAGAGCAGAATCTAGTCGTTGATAGTTGAATAAAATGAAGTTTGATAACGCAAAAGTCGAGCAGAAAAGTAAGGGAGTAACTTATATCACCAACAAGGGTATTATCATCTGTGCATTGTGACCTTTTGAGAATTCGAGAGTAAGGCAAAGTGCATTTTCTGCAAATTACGCGCCAGACATACTCTATGTACTCGGACACACTGACTAATGCAATTACACTGAGTGCGGAAACGTGTCTTCAAGGTGGTGTTCTATGCTTTTCTTACCCTCTCACGCTTACACACTTTCTCGTTGTATATTCTCTTTCTCCCTCTCTAATTAACATTATGACAGACAACACTAATTGTGGAACTACTTTATGATGCATTATGTACAGCTACAGCACTAATTGACAAATAGTATGAGTTACTTCTAGAAGCTGTTCTCTCAGAAGGGAAAAGTGAAAAAGAGTTTTATACGTGTAATCTGGCTCAACATTCAAACATAGCTTTAGAGGATTACATGCACAATAATTATAATTATGTTGAAGAAATTATAAAATATGTATTTGATTATTGGTCTCAAAATTGTATAGTTTCTTTAGAGTTTGGATAATTAAATTGTTTGCAATTGATTAATTTAATTTTTAAAGTTTTTCATAATTTATAATATATCTTTGTTTTCTGTTCATTTCGAACTGTTGATTAAAACTGGATTTGCATTGGAGTATGTGTAACTGAAAAAAATGTGGAAGTGACAAATAAACTAGCTACATTTGGACTGTTGTATAAATTAATTGAAACCGTCTTGGGCTTTAGCCTGTGATACTTTCCACGAAGATGTGTAGTTCTAAATTATTGTACTGAAATAAATAAATTATATTATGGTGAAGGGATAAGTGAGAATCACGCTGTCGATTGATTTGATCTTATGGTTTTAAATATTTCAGTCTCAACTTCTACGTTCAAAAAGAGAATGTAGAAACTCCTTTCATGATTTTAGTCTGTTATTGTCACGAATGTTTTGAGCTTGTCCAGAAAAACTTACTGTGACACGCACATCAATCAAAATCATCATGTTTTCTGACAATTCCAGGAGAATTGAAGGGTTGCCGCTCAAGAATTTTAACAAAGCGGGATTTTGAACTAAAACTCTCGGCCTTTGCAATCGGAAAAGATTGGAGGCATTGTTTTGTCAGCTATTGTGACAACTGTGTGCTGAGCTGAGCTGCTGAGCGGCCGCCGCTTTGTGACATTCTTGATTAATAGAAGTTGGCCGTGCCGCCCTAGCACGTGATATTTCCTCCTCAATGGAAAATTTCTCAGCGAGCTAACTAGTGCTCTTGATTCTTGTTCCGTTTCGCCACCCATTTTTATCATGTATTTGTGATTCATTCTCAAAGTTTCAAGCCACAAAACATCTCTGCCACTTTCTAAATATACTATGTAATTCAATTTGGAGTATTATGTGGTAAACAGTAATTTTTTCTGATAAAAAAGCTATTGAAACGTAGTTCTATCTAAATATTTATATTCGTCTACTACTCCTCACCGTAATGCCATCTCTTGTTTCTTCGCAATCTACCACCCCTCCTGAACACTATAATTTTAGACTTCTCCCTGTTCAAAACTGAGTTCCATCGGTTACAATATTGCTCTAGCCTGTTGATCATTCTCTGGATTGAATTCACAATATCGGGGCACCGAGCTTCGCTCGTTATTTATTCATTGACTTTTGATAAACCAAACACAATTCTTTGAAACGATTGGGGAAGGACTAACAGGCACAGCCCAAAACTGTTTCTTCCTCGGATTTTGATTTATATACTATAAATAGGCCAGAAAGTAGGTTATGTTCCATACACTTGAATTCAGGTTCAACTTTCTGTTCAAACATTCAAAAACGAAAAAGTTCTAATTTAGATTATTTACAAACCAGATTTAATAACAAAATAACACTCACTAATCACTTTAAATTGTCAAATAATGATCAACTTTGAAAGTTATAATATACTCTAGTTTAGAAGGATTATCATGTCATGTCAACAAATCAGATATTATGTTGATCACGTCGATTAAATTGTCTAGCTCGATAACATTTCTCGCTGATTGATTATGATTACACAGCTGGAAATAATTCTGTCTCTCTCCCACACAGGCACACGCATCTTATCATATGTTTTTCCTAGGATGAATATTATCCTTTTCATGTCCTTCAGCGAGTTTTCTCAGGGATGAGACCTAGTGCAATCGAATTTTTATATCATAAACCTACTATATTCCAAATTTCGTGAAAATCGTTAGAGCCGTTTTCGAGATCCGTTGAACATAAATAACCATATAACCAGATATAAAAATAGAAAAATATAAACAGATTACAGAAATTGCTCGCTTAATATAATAGGATTATTAAAAGAAAATCCAAATTAAATGCTGTTATTCACCCCGAAGACTTCTGCTACTGCAAATATTGACAACAGGGTAAACAGTTAGATGGAAATTAGATAAGCGCTACTATTCAAAAATTATTAAATGAAATTTGGATTTTTTCAATAATAATATTAATATTTCCTTATTAGATAGCAGGTCTAGGATTATGATTCATGTCATTGGCTAGAGAGAAATTGTGCTCGTATTTGAAACTGATATATTTGTTTTACAACTGAGATAAAGTCGTCGTATATTGAATCATCTATCTATATAAAAGCGAAATGGCACTGACTGACTGACTGACTCACTCACTCGCAGGACTTATGACGTCGTGTCTTGGCACCATAAAATAATTTTGAAGTAAATAACTGAGCTTTAGAAGAGTTGTGAAATCGAAAGAATAGATAACCTAGTCAAGGTATCACTCGAATAAAATTGAATATTATTTATGATAAAGAGTAATCATATTATCTATAAAGCGATAAGAGAACCATGCAAAATTATAATTATGCAGTAATGAGAATTCTTTGGCAGGAATAAAATTATAAAGCGGCTTGTTTATTATTGGCAGATTATAAAAAAAAAGATTGCTTGTAGAATTTGAGGTTAGAATCCTTTGTTTTGATTTAATACATCAATCGATCTTAGATCAATTGACAATTTATTGAATTGATATCTAACAAATCAGCTGATTACTCAATCAACTATTATGAATTAAATTATATTTTTACTCATAAAATTTATATACTATATGTTAGGGAAGGTTTATGTAATAAGAAAACAACGATTATTATGTTACTTGAATATTTATTGAAATCTAAAAAAGTATTAAAAACTAAGAGTATACAAATCTCACATAAAAAATTAAATGTATATCGCATTATAGCCTCATATATTGAGATTTATTTATTGGAATGTTCACAGGCTATTATCCAAGCTAGCTATATATAAATTTTTATTTATCTTTGTATAGCAAAGTTGGAGAAACCCTGAATCTTAAGTAACCAATTACATAACGTTTTACTAAAATTAGAAAGCCAATCAGAGGAAGGCTTACAAATATTGTTAAAGGAAGAGATGAGATTTTTAGGAGGACTGCTTCTCTTTGGCTTGTGATCTCGACCTATGCGGCAGCACATGGAGGATAGGGTCTTCTTCCAATTAATTTTTTAAAAATATCAAGCCAATCCCTTTTTTAAATATCAAGTATATGTATTTAATGTTTGATTGTTTGTGAACTCAGTGTTTGTTAAAGAGTTCTTAACTTTAATTTATTCCTGTAAATATATCTTTAATACTGATAGAAAATTGTACGTAATCTGGACCATACACGAGCCCTGCAGAGACGAAAGGATCCGGCTAATTAATTATTGGAGATAATTAATTATTCTACAAGAACTTCAGAACATCATTTTAGTAAGTGTGCCAGTTATTCTGATGAGCTCATTAGCAGGCCTTTATCAGTGAATTGGGGAATTAATCAAAGCGCTATATAAATTTTTATTTAAGTTTAAGAAATTCGCAATGTGTCGAACGCTATCATATAATTATTTTATAAGAACTCTTTTTATGAATTTATTTGATATATGTAGGAAGCTTATTTCCATGCATGGCACGAGTCCACATACCCTGAGATTTTAAATGATTATTTCTATCAATTATTATTCATTGATCAAAGTATGTTCTATTAAATCTATAGACTGAACCGGGAGTATCAATCGAGTTGATCTGGGAGTTCAGCTGTCGAACTAGACGGTTGAATTTTGGAGCGGTCGCTTATCGCTAATGATAACTAGCTAACTGTGTTCTGTTTCGGACTGCCGTGAATTGTTTTGAACTGTTTTAAACGGAATTTATCGAGATTTGATAGGAATTTATTCAAGCTTGAAGTGTTCAAAGTCGACCTATTTTATCTATTTACACCTACTGCAAACGTTATTTATCACTTTACATAATGAGTTAGTGTGGAAAGTGCCAGCAACCTGTAAATCGCTCTTCAACTGCTTCTAACTTATTATGTAAAGACTGTAATTGTTTATTTCATCCTGCATGTGTTAATATGCAGAAGGCTGATGTTTCGTTTTTGAAAAAGAAGTCATGGAACTGTCCTGATTGTATTAGTGTCCAACGATCTCTCAGGGTGAATGACTCTACTCCTGTTAAAATAAATAAACAGTGCTTAGGGGAAAGCGAAGTTTCGGCTCCTAGCAATCAAATAAAATCCATGGAGCAGTTTGAGGGGCAGTTAGAGGGCTTGAGAGAGTGAAAGAGTGAATTATTGAATTCTATTGAGGAACTGAAATCAATTGTCAATATCGGGCAGGAAAAACGTGATAAATTGGAGGATATAATTGCTAAACAGAGTGGAATTGTTGAACGACAACAGACGCTGATAGAATCTCTCAGAAGCGACGTTAATGGTGTCCAGGAACGCTTACGAGTCACTGAGGAGCGACTGGACGACCTAGAGATGTATACGCGGCGCAACACGCTGGAGATACACGGCCTCCCCAAACCGGCTAATGAGAATGTGTTGGATACGTTTGCGAGAGTGAGCAGGGCGGTAGGCATGCCTCCGGTTATAGTGGACGCAATCCACCGTCTCAGGCCGTTCAAGGGTAAGCCTGGACCAGCATCATCCCCACCTGGTATAATTGTCAAGTTTGTCAAGAGACTGGATGCCGATTTAATGATGGATCTCAGGAAAAAATTCGGCAAACTGTGTAGAAATCAAATTTAGGGTTTTGATGGACAGGAACCTGTATTCATCAACCGTAGTCTGTCGCCTAGGCGAAGAGAACTTCTTGGTGTTGCACGACGATTGAAAAGGGAGGCTAAAATTAAGGATGCCTGGGTCGACCATGTTGGCAGGGTTAAAATACGGAAAATTTATGGAGAAATCTCCTTAATTAAAAGTGTAAATGAGCTTAAATTTGATTAAGATGCGACCAATTTCATTGATTGTAGGCTGCTCAAATGTTGTTTGCATTTTGTTAAGTGAGAATAATATATGATTAAATTGATAAATATATAATTTAGAATAATAGACAATTATAATATGCAGTTACTACAATTTGAGATGGACAGTGACATAATAATTAATTCATGTTTTGTTATCCTGTTTGCCTTAATTATGATTTTTTGCTTCATTAATCTTAAAATTATCTTTTATCGAGATATTGAGAATATTATTAGTTCATTCTTAAGTTGAATTGTTGAGCGGTTTTCTAATGATGTGTCGCCTAAAATGATTATCTCAATATTTTGTGGCATCTAGCTATTATTGATCAGTTTCATTGAATAGAATAGAAATTATTTTAATGAACTATTATTATGGAACAACAATGAGGCCTTAATTGCAATAAACATCGCTATTTTTTTTATTATCAGGAGCTATTATTGATCAGGTATATTGGAATAAGCAGTAGACTGGGTATTATGATAAATGACTTTTGAAGTAGGATAGCCTAAATGGTGATAAAAAGTAAATTCGTATGGCTTTTGTTGGTGGGGAGTCCCTTGCGGGAAGGTCCCACCGCCTGAATATATAATTTAAGCCGCCAATGGGCCTTACGACTGTCATACTTCAGCCGGGACCGACAGTTTAACGTGCTCATCCGATAACACGGGAGTGATCTGGTTAATAAATGGTGATAATATGTTGTAATAACTTTTAAGTGATGTTCAATCGTTCAAATTAATTTTACAATGTTTTATGACAGCATAATAATAATAATAATTACATGGCTATGACTTTATGGCTCAATTAGTGGAATTTATCATTGTGAACAATAACGGAAATGATTGTCATGGAGTTGCCACTCAATCTTATTGCTGCATTCCTATTGCTCAGTCTTATCGCTGCATTCCTATTGCTCAATCTTATCGCTGCATTATTGATCAATCTTATCGTTGCAATCGTATTGCTCTATTATCATTACTGTATTTATTTTGTCTGTAGGTTAATGTAATATCAATGAACCTTTTAGTAGTTTGATGATGATTCTCATCACTATTCAATTATTTTTTCTCAATACATCTGATAGTCAGCTCATATATTATACAGTATAAGTCTTTTCCAATGGATATTTGAATATTGATATTGAGTAATACTAGTAGATTAGTTTTAGTCGAGTCACGTCGGATTCAATGAATTTCATCATTCATATAATATAATATATCTATAGTTCCGAGATATTTGGGTTTACTTCTCATTTAATAAGATAAACGAATAAATGAATGAATATTTTATTGTCTTGCATGGCAGTCCGAGAATGGACTGAATACAGTAACAATTTTTCAATTCTATTCAATTTATTAAAAACACACAAAACAAGACAAAACAAAATTACAAAGATTTACGAAACAAATAAAACACAATAAAATGTTACAAATATAAAAAATCATGGGCTTAGTGTTTGGGTGTGTTGGAGAAGAGAAAAAAGAGAGGAAGATACCTAGCCAACTATGGTTTCCCATGTAATAGGCAGGCAAAGAAGAGAAGAGAAGTAATGAGGAAAAAGGAAGGGAGAAATGGGGGGAAGGAAGAAAACAGAGGAATAGGTACTCAAAATAAAGGTAAGCGAGTCCACTGAAAATGAAAAAACTAATGAAAAAAAAAAAAAAAAAAAAAATGCTGGAGCAGAAATCTCGAGTCATATATCTAAATGGAAGAAGAAATTACTGTATGTCCAGTTTTTTATATCCAGTTTAATTTTTCCGCTGACCTTATTGTCCATGAGAAAGTGATTCGGAATGAGGTTTATTATTTTAGTACCTATGTAAATTAATTGCCTCCTTATACATTCAATATTAGTGTTATAGGTTACATATTTGTTAGCAGTGGCCCTTAGATTATAATAATTAAGAGTAGAGTTTATTGTGAGAGGAAAATCGGATCTATATTTTATTAAGTACTCAATTACGGTTTTTATGTATAATTGACGTATAGTCATGACCTCAAAATCACTAAAAACCATATCCGTTGGATAGAGCCTGGGTTTGTTTAATATAGTTTTAATTATCAGTTTTTGTGCTACAAATAATTCAGCAATATGACAGTTGAAACAGCCTCCCCAAACAACTATGCCATACTGCAGAATTGACTTGACAGAGCATGATACATCATTTTCAGGTGGTTCTTATTAAGAATTCTGTTAACTTGGTAAAATTTAAAGGATAAATATCTAATTTTTCTACATATGTATTTAATATGAACATCCCATTTAAGGTTTTCATCAATTATAATTCCCAAATACTTAGTATTATTGACTTTTTTAATGGTGGGACAATCACAATTACCCAAGTTTAAATGCACTGAGAATGGAGTCTCAAATCTTGATTCTCGTTAGGCTGCCCTACTCTATTTGCAGAGAAAGTAATGTAATTAGTTTTTTCAATATTTAAACTTAAGGTATTCTTATCTAACCACTTCTTAATTAAAAGCATATTATTTTCAGCTATAGTATGAACTTCATTCCATGAATTTCCGTGAAAAATAGCTGCAGTATCATCTGCAAAGGATATCACAGTTGAGTTTAGAAGTCTTAAATTTAAAAAGTCATTTACATAGAGTATGAAAAGGATGGGAGAAAGTACAGTACCTTGAGGAAGACCATAAGAAGTTAAGTTAGTTACACTAGATTGATCATTTATGGTTAGGGACTGGGTTCTATTACTCAGATAGCTTTTGAACAATTTAAGCGAGACTCCTCTGAAACCATAGGACTCTAGTTTATTGAACAAAGTATTATGAGGTATTGTATCAAAAGCTTTGCGTATATCTAGGAAGACCGCAATAGTTTTCTTATTGGAGTTTATTTATCAGATAAAGTATTGATGAATTTTATTAGAGCGTCAGATGTACTTTTACTATTTTGGAAACCGAATTGGTTCTTGTTGATTATTTTGTTAAGATTCAAGAAAGAAACAACTCTTGACTTTATTAGTTTCTCCATTATTTTAGCAAGGTTGCTGATAAGACTAATCGGTCTATAATTACAGGGATTAGTCGGGTCACCTTGTTTGAATAGAGGTTTTATTTTGGCTGATTTGAGGTGCTCGGGAAAATATCCCTCCTCAAAGCATCTATTAAAAATGAAAGCGAGAGGTTGAGATATAAAATTGGCTATTTTCTTCAGCGTAATATTACCTAGACCATCAATACCAGGACTGCAGTTGTTCTTTAGATTTTTAATAGTTGCCTCAACTTCAACTGGGCACGTTGGTCTCATAAAAAACGTATTATCGATCTGTATTGCAGGAAATCGATCACCAGTATTATCAGGGATATTGATAGTTTGAGCTTGTAATTTACCCACATTTGTGAAATAATTGTTGAGGGAGTGAGCATCAAGTTCAGTACTCTTTTCCTTGATACTGGCCTCACCTATAACCTCGTTTATGCACTTCCACAACTTCATGCTGTTGTTATTACAATTTTCAATTTTCCCTTTATAGTAGACTTCCTTTGCATGATTTATGATCTTATTCAAACCATTACGATAAGCCTTATATTCATTCTTTAAGATATTGTTATTAGGATCTCTTCTGAGTCTAGAATGCATTTTGTCCCGCGTGATTATTGATCTTATGATGCCTTCAGATATCCAGGGCTTCAGGGGACGAAGTCTGTTAGGTATCACTTTTACCTTCTTGCATTGATTGATGAGACTGGTCAAACGATCGACAAATTTATCCATAATAGTGTCAATGCTTCCATTCACGGTATAGATTTCTCCCCAATCTTCATTCCTTATGCGTTCCAATAGTGCATGATAGTTGGTTCTAGTTAATGTGTTTATCAATACGTTTCTATTATCCTTATTGATAGGGACCTTCACCAAGTTCAGTACAACCGCGTAGTGGTCAGTTATGGTTGTCCTAAATATAACTCCTTTAGTGAACATAGAATGTTGCCTGAATTTTTATAAAAAATGTGGTCAATGCAAGAATTTGTTGTGGTTGTTACTCGGGTATCACCATTTATGTAAGACTTATAGCCATTACTATTGAAAATATGCAGATAATCTTGAACAGGAACACTAGTTGAATGTGTATTTATATTCATGTCTCCCGCCACACATACATTTATTCCATTAGGAATTTTACTGATTTCATTACTCAGACTATTAAGAAAATTATCAATATTTTGATTACTTGGTGATCTATAAACCCCAATCACCTTCACAATAAAATCATCAATTCTTAAGTCAGCACTAACTACATTGGCATCAGAGATATCGAGTGAAACTTCATTGAATCCTATGCAATCTTTTATGTACATGCATAATCCATCACATTTATTCTGTTTAGTGTACTTATTTATTGCCGTATATCCAGGAATGTTGAAAATGAACGGCATATCTGCAGTCAACCAGGTCTCAGTTAATATTATAATGTGAATATCAGTTTTCAATTCATTGAGGCAGCAAATAAACTGATCGAAATTAGCATTCAAACTACGTATATTCATAGACATAATATTGAAACACTCAGCATCTTTATTTCTGTCCTCGTGAAAGTGATAGTTCAAATAATCGTCGATTACATCTGTTTCATTTTCTGTTTCTAAAATATTAAGAACCTCTTCAGTGTCACTCATAACTTATATCATCAGGTCCACTTCTCTTTTCCTTGTTCCATTCAACAAGCCCCTCACTATCCATGAATTTAAGTTTTTTAATTAGTTTGTCCACAGCATCATCTACCAGACTGGTTGTTAAATACCTGAAAGTTTCAGTGTGTCTAGACAAGGCAACAATCGCATGGGGCATGCTGTTATAGATTTCATTCTCCTTGTACTTAATTCTGATTAGAATAACATTTTTATGAGTTAGCCCTTGTGCTTCGTGGATTGTGTGAAGTGCAACATCCTCTCTCCACTTTATAGTATCACCCACCATAAGTTTTTCTTCTTGGGTGAATGTTAATATCAAAGTGTCGGGTTGTATCAGATGGTATTCCCCATTTCTGTAAGTAGGCAGAATTGAGATAGCTCTTTCATTAAGCGTCGTAATATTTTCATAGACAGTGGAAAGGACAAAACAAACATCGATAGGACATCTACGAGTTACCGTTTGTTTTGTAAAAGGTTCGCAGAATTCTGAAATTTTATGCCATCTTGTGGCATAATTACTTCTCTCAATGTAGGGTATTTGGTTTGCGTCACCAACTACAATTATTTCTGAGGCCCCACTCAAGTTAGCAATAAAACCGATGTAACCCGCATGCATAAGTAGAGCTTCATCATAAAAACTCTATTGTATGTTTTATTCTGATTATGATTTATTATATGAGCCAACTGTCCTGTAATCAAGCTTAAGACGATTACAATGTTTTCGACCATACCTTTCAATGACAGTTTCACGGATTGCTTTAATACCTGCCCGTGTTTGAGTGAGTACTAGATCCTTGCCAGGCTCATGATGCGAGACTATAAAGTAAGATTTACCACAGCCGGGAACACCGTCACACCACTTTATTTTAGGAAGTTTACACTCATGAAGAGTTATTCTATTTATAGTTTTTATTAATTCGCTATTCAGCATAAGTGTAGTATTACGTGTGACTAAAACATATCGTTCTTTAGTAGAGAATTTTAAAGTATCCTCTTGAAATTCTACGTAACTTCCACCCTGCTCCAAGCAATATCCCATTCGGTATTTAGAGTTTGTTTTGAATAGGAATCTTTTCAAATTATTATCATAGATGTTCATATTGTTATTCAGGACGCTTATTAGTTCATCACCTGATAAAAGGTTATTACATTAAAAAGGCTGATTATTATACAAAAATTATAAAGGCTGATTACATTACTTATTATGTAAAGACTGTAATTGTTTATTTCATCCTGCATGTGTTCATATGCAGAAGGCTGATGTTTCGTTTTTGAAAAAGAAGTCATGGAACTGT
Organism: Nilaparvata lugens; assembly: GCF_014356525.2. Classification (NCBI taxonomy): domain Eukaryota; kingdom Metazoa; phylum Arthropoda; class Insecta; order Hemiptera; family Delphacidae; genus Nilaparvata; species Nilaparvata lugens. The sequence goes on from NC_052507.1 coordinate 33,820,166, forward strand.
CCTGATTGTATTAGTGTCCAACGATCTCTCAGGGTGAATGACTCTACTCCTGTTAAAATAAATAAACAGTGCTTAGGGGAAAGCGAAGTTTCGGCTCCTAGCAATCAAATAAAATCCATGGAGCAGTTTGAGGGGCAGTTAGAGGGCTTGAGAGAGTGAAAGAGTGAATTATTGAATTCTATTGGGGAACTGAAATCAATTGTCAATATCGGGCAGGAAAAACGTGATAAATTGGAGGATATAATTGCTAAACAGAGTGGAATTGTTGAACGACAACAGACGCTGATAGAATCTCTCAGAAGCGACGTTAATGGTGTCCAGGAACGCTTGCGAGTCACTGAGGAGCGACTGGACGACCTAGAGATGTATACGCGGCGCAACACGCTGGAGATACACGGCCTCCCCAAACCGGCTAATGAGAATGTGTTGGATACGTTTGCGAGAGTGAGCAGGGTGGTAGGCATGCCTCCGGTTATAGTGGACGCAATCCACCGTCTCAGGCCGTTCAAGGGTAAGCCTGGACCAGCATCATCCCCACCTGGTATAATTGTCAAGTTTGTCAAGAGACTGGATGCCGATTTAATGATGGATCTCAGGAAAAAATTCGGAAAACTGTGTAGAAATCAAATTGAGGGTTTTGATGGACAGGAACCTGTATTCATCAACCGTAGTCTGTCGCCTAGGCGAAGAGAACTTCTTGGTGTTGTACGACGATTGAAAAGGGAGGCTAAAATTAAGGATGCCTGGGTCGACCATATTAGCAGGGTTAAAATACGGAAAATTTATGGAGAAATCTCCTTAATTAAAAGTGTAAATGAGCTTAAATTTGATTAAGATGCGACCAATTTCATTGATTGTAGGCTGCTCAAATGTTGTTTGCATTTTGTTAAGTGAGAATAATATATGATTAATTGATAATATATAATTTAGAATAGTAGACAATTATAATATGCAGTTACTACAATTTGAGATGGACAGTGACATAATAATTATTCATGTTTTGTTATCCTCTTTGCCTTAATTATGATTTTTTGCTTCATTAATCTTAAAATTATCTTTTATCGAGATATTGAGAATATTATTAGTTCATTCTTAAGTTGAATTGTTGAGCGGTTTTCTAATGATGTGTCGCCTAAAATGATTATCTCAATATTTTGTGGCATCTAGCTATTATTTGATCAGTTTCATTGAATAGAATAGAAATTATTTTAATGAACTATTATTATCGAACAACAATGAGGCCTTAATTGCAATAAACATCGCTATTTTTTTATTATCAGGAGCTATTATTGATGCTATATTGGTGCTATTATTGATTAGGTATATTGGAATAAGCAGTAGACTGGGTATTATGATAAATGACTTTTAAAGTAGGATAGCCTAAATGGTGATAAAAAAGTAAATTCGTATGGCTTTTGTTGGTGGGGAGTCCCTTGCGGGAAGGTCCCACCGCCTGAATATATAATTTAAGCCGTCAATGGGCCTTACGACTGTCATACTTCAGCCGGGACCGACAGTTTAACGTGCTCATCCGATAACACGGGAGTGATCTGGTTAATAAATGGTGATAATATGTTGTAATAACTTTTAAGTGATGTTCAATCGTTCAAATTAAATTTTACAATGTTTTATGACAGCATAATAATAATAATAATTACATGGCTATGACTTTATGGCTCAATTAGTGAAATTTATTATTTTGAACGATAACGGAAATGATTGTCATAGAGTTGCCACTCAATCTTATTGCTGCATTCCTATTGCTCAGTCTTATCGCTGCATTCCTATTGCTCAATCTTATCGCTGCATTATTGATCAATCTTATCGTTGCAATCGTATTGCTCTATTATCATTACTGTATTTATTTTGTCTGTAGGTTAATGTAATATCAATGAACCTTTTAGTAGTTTGATGATGATTCTCATCACTATTCAATTTTTTTTCTCAATACATCTGATAGTCAGCTCATATATTATACAGTATAAGTCTTTTTCAATGATATTTGAATATTGATATTGAGTAATACTAGTAGATTAGTTTTAGTCGAGTCACGTCGGATTCAATGAATTTCATCATTCATATAATATAATATATCTATAGTTCCGAGATATTGGGTTTACTTCTCATTTAATAAGATAAACGAATAAATGAATGAATATTTTATTGTCTTGCATGGCAGTCCGAGAATGGACTGAATACAGTAACAATTTTTTTCTTTCTATCTATATTTAAGAAAACAATTTCAAGATAATAACTTAATAAAAATCAAAATTTTAATATTTATGGAAAATTTCACTTCCCTTAATGAATGTAGATATATTACATCACTTGATGATTTTAATGACAATTTTTTCTCGCTTGATGGTGTAGTTGTTTTTCAACTGAACATCCATAGTATTAACTGTAATTTTGATAATTTATTACTATACATAAATGGCATGAGGAACAAGCCCCATATTATTGTTCTGTCTAAAGCATGGATAAAGCCTGATGATAACATGAACTTATTTAATATTGATGGGTATGATAAGACGACTTCTTGTACTGATAACAGATGCGGTGGTCTTGTGGTATTTTACAAGCAGTTCTGTCATTGTAAATAATTGAGAGCTCACTGGCTGGAGCTGATTCCATCGTTTTGAATTTTAAATATGGGCAGTTGAGCTTTGTACTTGTTGGGATTTACAGATGGCATACAAACAGCAATATTCCGTCATTTCTTGAGTCATTTTCTGAACTTCTCTCTGGGATAGATCATGAAGAAGTTGTTTGTGTTGGAGACTTCAATATTAACATCAATCTCACCAACCCTCTTGTGGATCAATATTTTGAGATTTGTGCTACAAATGACTTAGAGAGTCTGATAGATGTCGATACAAGAGTTACTGATAATTCTTCTACTTGTATAGACCATATTCTATACAGAGGACGGTCCTCTTCAGATTTTTTCTCTGCCGTCGTAGAGGCTGGTATAACTGACCACCATGCTGTATGTGTCTCTATGCCCTGCACTAAGGCGGTCAATGATCACCGTACTTGCACTGAGCGCATTGTAGTTGACTATGATAGATTGAATAATTTACTTGCTGAGGAAGAGTGGGGATCTGTTTATGGGTGTGATGATCTTGATTTAGCATATTCAAATTTTGAGAGTGTATAACACGCTCACATTCAGTTGGCAACCACTAAGCCTATAAGAAACAGCGGAAATCCTAGATCTAGAATGCTTAAACCGTGGATGAATCAGGGTATCTGTAATGCCATCAACACAAGAGATAAATCATTTAAGATAATGAATAGAAATCGGGGTGATGAGTCGGCTAAAAAAATTACATTTCATTCAGGAGGAAGGTTAGAGTATGGATTAAACGTGCAAAAGAATTACATTATAAAACACTTTTCAATGAAAATAGTGGTAATAGTAGAAAACAATGGCAAATTATAAATAGTCTGGTTGGAAGACAGAAAGCCAAAAATTCTTTATTACGTCTTGTATCAAATAATGTAGAAGTTACAGATAAAACTGAGATTGCTGAAATTTTCAACAATTATTTTATTGATGTATCAGGGGTGAGGTCACAACGGGGTCAGCTTCCTTCAGAAGAAATGATTGAAAGCTATATAGGATCTTTCAAGGTCGACAGCAACACTCAATCCTTGTTTTGGAGACCTGTTTGTCCAGAGAAAGTGACCAGTGTTATTGCTGGACTGCATGGTTCCAAGGCTCCAGGAATGGATGGGTTTCCATCAGCGCTCATTAAGAGTATCTCCTCTAGGATACATATTGTGTTAGCTTACCTTTTCAACAAAAGCTTATTGGATGGTAAGTTTCCATCTAAATTGAAAATTGCAAAGATTATACCAATCCCAAAAAGCGCAATAGCACAACTGTTGAAGAATTTCGACCTATTTCCTTGTTATCTATATTTTCAAAAATTCTAGAAAAAATAGTTAAATCACGTCTTATTTCGTTTCTGAATGTGTCTGATTTTTTCGCGTCAAATCAATTCGGATTTAGAGAGGGTCTGAGCACAGAACTAGCACTGAGAAAGTTCATCTCTGAAATTCACGCCAATCTGAATCAGGGGGAAAAATACAGGGTCTCGGGTCTTTTCCTTGATATCAGAAAAGCATTTGATACAGTTGATCATGATATCCTGATTAAAAAGTTGGAGTTAGCTGGAGTCCGTGGGTTGGCTTTGGATTGGTTCCAATCATACTTCCATGAAAGGAATCAATTTGAATGTATTGATGGTGCTGTGAGTACAAATCAATTGATTCAAGGAGGTGTACCCCAGGGATCAGTTTTGGGCCCGGTGCTGTTCCTTATATTCATTAATGACCTTTTTGGTTGACCCTTTAAAGGGGAAATAACAGCATTTGCCGATGACACAGCTTTCACATATGGTGAGTCCAATTTCAATTTACAGAATCTTCAGTCTAGTATGCAAGCAGATCTCAATTTACTATCTCTATGGTTCACCTTTGATAAACTAAGATTGAATTCTGAAACGACAACATTTGTCAACTTTGGCCTCACCCAATCTTATACTTTTCATAGCCCACTCAAGTACCATTCCATTGACTGTGTAAGCTCCGAGAATTGCCTTTGTAGTACAATCCAGCAGACAGATACTGTGGAGTATCTGGGAGTTGTAGTGGAGAGGGATCTCTTAGGCAGGGTCCATATCAACATACTCAGGAATGGTCATACTCAGGAGTCAGTTTTGAGAGAGATCTACTTCTCTTTGGCACACTCTAGGCTCTCTTACGGTGTTGCTTGCTGGGGTTGCACATATATTACCCATATGAAACCTCTAATTAGATTACAGAAATCATTAGCTCTTACTATTGGAGCTGAAAGACATTTAGGTAGAGAAAATATTTTTGCAGTATTGTATATTCTCCCATTAAGATCAATGTTCTGTTACAAAGTGCTCACTCAATTTTATCAAGCAAGTGGTAACCTGGGCAATACAGTAGATGCACAGGTGCTTAGGCCTGCCACACGCTTCATGAAGAGAGAGTCAGGTTGCCCAGACCTAGAAGCACTTTTTTCCAGAAGTCGTTCCTGTTTCTTGAGGGTAAATTTCATAATAGTTTACCAGATGAAATTAAACACTGTGACTCATTCTCTTCAGACCTGGTTTCAGACCTGGTTCCTGTGACTTCTTGCACGCGCTCTCTCTTGCCGCCGCCCTGGCTCTCTCTCGCTCCCCCACCTGCTCGCTGCCATCAGCATCTACCACTGCAAACTGCCCACCACATTGGATTATCTGCTGGACTCTGACATGAATAAAGGAATCTGATTCTGAATCTCGCTCTACCTCCACTTGGACCCGATTCTTCCACTACCGGATACCTACTCGCTCTATCTCCACTTGGACTAGATCTCCCACTAAAAGTTCTTCCTCAATCTTCATCTTATTCACCATTAGGATTATTCATCACCGGAACTCCACACATCTACATCTTATTGTGTTTAGTGAATTTTTTGAACTAGTGCTATAAACAGTGAAGGGAGCCGAACTGCCAAGGCATACTGAATGCACTCGAATCAAGAGACTTTTTCATTTAGGTTAAGTTTTATCAGTCTCATCCCCATTTTCCCCGTCATGTGTCGTTCTGAGGTCGGTTCACGATTGGTCTGCTGCTTCCATGATGGCTCTCACTGACACGTCAGCTCGCTCGCCCTCAAGTAGGTATGATTATTTCAATAATAGTAATAATGACGCAGGTATGTTTCTAACAAATAAGCTCCACTCTTTCAAAAAACTTTTCAAGGCTGCTCACCTTAACGTACAATCCTCAGCTGCCACATTGATGAACTCAGAGCAATCTTCCGTTTTCAGGACTTCAATATAATCGGAATTTCCGAATCATTTTTGAAGCCTAGTATTCCATCAAATTTTGTTGCTTTGCCTGGATATAATCTTTTCCGGAATGATAGATTAAATAAAGCTTGTGGGGGTGTAGCAATTTATGTGAGAGATGGTATCAAAACAAAAGTTTTAATCACATCTAAACAAGAGTATTGTTCAAGACCAGAGTTTATGCTACTTGAATTATCCTTATCTAGTACTGATAAATTACTCGTTGGTATCTGTTATCGCCCACCAAAAATAGGTCATTTCTCAGATTTCGAAAGTGCCTTGCTTTCTCTTATGCCTTGTTATAACCGTATACTAGTTATGGGGGATATGAACACCGACTTGAACATGACAAATCGGAACTTTGACTACTTTCAACTGACTACAATTTTCCAATGCCTAAACATGACTATTTTACCTCTCGATCCAACTCATCATACTAATGAATCAGACACACTCATTGACCTTCTTGTTAGTGATCCCAATGAGGTTGTTCAAGCAGGCCAAATCTCAGTTCCAGCTATTTCTAGACATGATTTGATCTACTGTGTACTTTCCCATAAGATACCCAAGCCAGAACAGAAAATTATCACTTATAGAGACTTCAAAAACTTTGATGAAGCCGCCTTCCTGACTGATGTGACTCAGACTCCATGGCATCAAATTGAAGCATTACCCTCAGTTGATGACATGGTCAAGACTTTCGAGAATTGGACTTTGACTCTGTATGACAAACATGCACCTTATGTGACAAGGAGGATTAATAGAAAACGACGAGTACCGTGGATGACTGAAGACATACTTAAGATGATGGGACGTAGAGATAAAGCACATAGAAAATTTAAAAAGACATTTGACTTGGACAGTTTGATAGAGTATAGGAGCCTTAGAAATAAAGTTAAACAGGAATTACAGAACTCAAAGATTAGGTACTTGAATTCGTTTATGACAAACAACAGACAAGACTCTAAATCACTTTGGCAGGGAATAAAAGAATTCGGGCTTGGCAAGCAGAAATCGAATCCACAAATTGACTTAGCATTGAACAATATAAATGACCATTTCGTTTCACACTCTAACCAACGCGACGAAGTTGTCATTGCTAATCATATCGATGATCTTGAAGAGCAGGTTACAAACTTAGATTTACCAATTACTGATCAATTTCATTTCCATCCAATCTCAGAAGAAGACACTTTCAGAGCAATTCAACGTATTCATAGTAATGCTACGGGTGTTGACAAAATTCCTATTAAATTTATCAAGAAAATGTTATTTGCTGTTTTACCAACCATTACATACATTTTCAACAAGTCAATTGAAGAAGCATTTTCCCTGAAAACTGGAAGTTTGCTCTGGTTCGCCCTCTAAATAAAGTTCCATCACCCAATAAAGTTGAGGATTTTAGACCAATCAGTATTTTACCTGCATTGTCCAAAGTGCTAGAAAGACTCATTCATGCTCAAGTTGTAAAATTTCTAGACAACAATAGTAAGCTTCATAACTTTCAATCAGGCTTTAGAAAATTCCATTCAACTGAAACAGCTCTGCTTCGTGTCACTGATGATATAAGGTTAGCTATGGACCAAAGAAAATGCACCATCCTCACCCTATTTGATTTTTCTAAAGCATTGATACTGTTGAGCATACAGTCCTTCTGAATAAGTTGGCTATTCTTGGTTTCAGTCACAACTCGTTAGTTTGGTTTAAATCCTATCTATTAGGTAGGAAACAATGTGTAACTGTCGGTGACAAAAAGTCTACTTGGAAAAACGTTATGCATGGAGTACCACAAGGTTCAATTTTAGGCCCTCTCCTCTTCACTTTGTATGCTAATGACCTTTCTTCCATTATCAAATTCTCCAGTTTCCATACTTATGCAGACGACCTTCAAATATATTTAAGCTGTCCCATAACAAAAATTAACGAAACAGTTGGAATAATGAATCAGGATATCAATTCGATAGTGGAATGGACAAAGAAAAATGGCCTTAAGCTTAATCCCATCAAAACACAGCCCATTATAATTGGATATTCTCGTCTTATAAACAATATTGACTATGAATCGATTCACAAAATTAGTGTAGATGGTAATGACATTCCTTACTGTAGCTCAGTTAAAAATTTAGGCATTATTATGAATAATACTCTTGACTGGTCAGAACAAGTGAACAAAACTTGTAAAAAGGTATTCTCAGCCATGCATGCATTGAAGAAAATGCACGATATTCTCCCTAGAAACATTAAATTATTATTGGTTCAATCTCTCATCTTCCCACATTTAATCTATTGTAATTCTGTTCTTAACGATATGCAAGTCACTCTGAATGATAAACTACAGCGTTGCCAAAATTATTGTCTACGTTTCGTCTACTCTCTCCAACGCCATGATCATATCACCCCAGCCCATATTGCTAGTTCAACATTAAAGCTTCCCGATCAGAGGCTTTTTCGAATAGTCAAGCTTGTTAGAGATATCTTGAAATACGGTAATCCGAACTATTTTAAAGATGATTTCAAATTTGTCACCGAAGGTAGGAGGATAGATGCTTCACATACTAGAACCGGAGAAAGTACTTTGAGGATACCCAATCATCGAACTACTATTTTCACAAAATCCTTCTTAGTCAGTGCCTGTCGTGCATGGAATGCACTTCCTGTTCCTATCAGGTCCATCGAGAGCCGAGCGAGCTTCATCCTGACTTTAAAAAAACATCTTTTGGAACAAATGACTGAAACTGTCCGGCCCTAGAACGATCACATGACAACCATCCCCCACCCATCCCACAAATACAAACCTTCAAACCTGTTATAGAACGAATTGTATATATATATATATTATATATATATATATATATATATATTATATAAACTCATGTTATTTCAATTATTCACTGCATACTGCTGTATATTACTGAAAGTTGATTACCCTGATCTACTTTCAGCCTACTTCATTTTATTAATCAATTATTAATTATTTGATCTTATCTACCTATATAATTATTTTACTTTATAAATTTTCTGTTTTTTTTTTCTCTTAAATATTCATATTGATTAAAACTTTCACAATATTTCCATTATTAAATAAATCCTTAGTTAAATAATGAAATTAACGTTTTGGTAGAGAGTTAGTGGGGAGGATATTTTTAATATTCTTTCCAAAGAATGGACATTGATATGTCCAAACCTCCGCCAATTTATGTAGATGCATAACAATATAATTATTATCCATAGTTATTATATTACAAATTGCTTCTTCATATCATATACAGTTCAACAATTATTTTCTTAGTCTATATAATGTAAATTCATATATAACTTTGCTGTATTGTAAGCTATTGTATATAAGTGTATAAGACAGTATATATGTAATCTACATAGATAAAGCACTCAATCAATCAATCAATCAATCTCTATTAAAGAGATCTGTTAAAAAATACATTATGTCATTAACTAACTGATGATGAAATTGAAAGAATGTATTTTGTAATAATTTTAATCCTTATTCTTTTTCTTATCTTTTTCATCCAGTTTGAAAAATAAGGATGGTAAATGGTAGGCTACTATATTGATTCTTAACTCTTAATTCTTGGTTTATTCATTAAAAGAGTTTCTGTGCAGTGTATAGAGCTGCATTTGGTTGAGAAAGGAGAAAAAATGTTTCATTACGGTATTTTAATTTTTTCCTTTTTGAGTCATTGAGTGATGTGAAATTTCATTTTGTTTTGTTATTCGATTCATTTTTTTATTTCTTATTAATTGAATATTGTCATTAAAAGATTTAATTATAATGTATTTACAGGGATAGTTCGTTTATTTCTTGATAAGTTGGTTGACTGTTCGGTTTTTTGAATCTATTACTTCTTATTTTAATTTAAATATAATCAGTGTAATATCATTAGTACTGTGCTCCCATATGCGGACAAGCTCCTTGAGCTTTGCATATGTGTATTATTTTTCAGTTAAAAACTTGTTTTTATTTGTATGAAGATGTTTTATGTTATGTATTCTCTTTGACTGAAAATAAACATTTTATTTATTCATTATTTATTTATTCATCTAACAGGTTCCAAATTGTTAAATTCTGAACCGACTTGAAGTCCATATATCAGTATTAATAAAGTAAATATTTTATAGCTCAAAATATTGTGAATGCTAATGAATCCTGTGATTTTCCTAATTCATCTCGTGATATACAGTTTGAGCTGTCTTGGTACCAAGCATTCTTATTCTGCAGCATATATAATTAGTGAATTAATTAATATTGATCTTATTCAGAGCACTTGTTACTTATCATCCTTTGATGATAGTAATACTATTCAGCCAGCAAAATCTTACTGATATTTACATTAATAAGTCTACAGTATATCATATAAGAATCCAGAGAACTTCAAGAACTGGCGTTGTAAGTCTTAAAGAGTTTCGAAAGGATAAATTAGTGCATACCTGTATTTATGACGAGCGTTTTAAGGATAAACTAGAAAAATCATAGTTGATTTTCATTATTCTCGATTGAATATATGGTTACTGATAATCAGTCGCTAATTGTCTTTTTGACTTCCTTATTGGTATTCTTCAATATCTTCACGAAAGCAGCGGTAAAAATTTATTGATCACCAGTAATTGAACCCTATGGTGATTCATTATATTTGGAATATTCATGCATCTACTACTGAGCTAGAGCTGTGGTCTGAACCCAGCATATTTGCGAGCCGGACGGCCTTAACTTTTTGCAAATTTATTTGCAAGCTAGGGATCTTAACAACTGTTCCAGTATATATCCACTATACCATTTCACAAACTAAAAATCTTCTACCAGACCAAAACCTTTAAATTTGGTAGGTATGTTCAGTTGGCCCTTTTAGAGGCGCACTAAGAACGAATTTGGGGAAATTTCCAAAGATACGCTCAAAATCTGCGTTTTCCCAGCTTTATCGAGAACAAATGAACAGAAAATGTTCAAATTTAGTACAGAAGTTCAGCTAGGGTGTAATAATATTGTGTTTGAAGGAATTTGCAATAACGTCGAAGATACGCCCAAAATTAGCGTTTTTCCCAGCTCTTCTGCGTTTTCTCACCTTTTTCAACAATTAATGGAAATATATTTTAAAAATCAGTACACAGGTTTAGCTGAGGTGGAACAACTTTGTTAGCCAAAGATACGCCGATATAGTAACAGGTATTTTTTACCAGCGTTTTTCTACGTTTTCTCAAATTTTCGAGATCAAATTGACATAAAACGTTCAAATTCGGTACATAGGTTCCGCTGAGGTCTATATGGAGGCGAGCGAAGCGAGCCCGCTGATCTTATTTATGGACGATCTAGTCAAGGGTCCGCCCCCTGGCTAGACGGATATGGCGAGCGAAGCGATTCTGACGGCTAGTAATATAATAAAATCAAGATCACTTCTAATTTATCAAAATATAGTATTAACTAGTTTTTATTAAGTAGTTCATAATTAACTCTTCAGAAGTAGTTTTCAAGTAAAATACACATGAGAATGGCTCCTGAAGAGTTGAAACTAGTTGTGTTGTAATAATTTAAAAGAGTACTTGATATATATTGTGTTCCAATAATTTCAGTAGCCATGAAAGGAAAGATTGTATTTCAAACCGTACAGTTTGAATATCAAATTTATTACTATCATAGGTTCTAGGTTTCTTTAAAATAATTGCATTAGTTCTCTTATCAGTAGTGAAATCGCAATTGGGAAAATGTACCTACCTTTCTTGAATTGCAGTCAGTTTCTCAGTTTAATCCACTCTGATTCCTGGTTTGGACTTGATTAGACAAAGCGGCTGAACCAACTGATTAAGTGCTTAATTAACACCTGAAACTATTCGAGCCCACCATCTGGCGCAAGCGGTGTGAAATTCTGGGAATAACGAACTGTGAAATTGTTATCTGATGGATGGCTCTTTTGTCTATTGGCATGTAATGCGAGACGGGTGAAGGTCGCATTTCTGGTGTGTTCAGGTCGTCTGTGGGGTGGCGGTGGGGGGGCAGGCTAGGTTAGGTGAATTAGGAGCCTACTGTGAGAGCCCTGTACCCCAGCAGAGAGGCTTGGTCAGCGCTCTTCAATTAATCCAATTATTGTTCAGTTGATGATATTCAGCAGGTATCATCTGGTCAAACCTGAGCACTAATTTTGATGTATTGCAATGGGCATTCGATCGGATGCTCCTATATAAATGAGGTGTTGTGGCCTATTCCTCCTATAAGTCCTTGTTTAGTTTATATACCGTGATAGCTAGTCAATTCTGGAATTTCAATACACTGAGATAGTTCTATTTCGAACTAGATTCAATTGCTGGTTTTTATTCAATATAATATCAGAAAACGAGAAATTAATGCTTCCTCCAAATTATAATTCTCCACCCATACAATTCACGACTTAATTGATGTCACGTTTCTACTATCTACTATTTCAGCTATAGTGTAGTCTATGAAAGTGATAGACACTGGATGGATTTTGATAATCTATTGATACACACTAGATGAATAATGGATGATTGATACAATGAAAATAGTCGAAATAATCATCTCAGTGTCCTGATTAAATTTTCAAAACTATTGAAAAAGTTTAATATGTACCAGAGTATTAAACTATAATAGTAACTATTCACTTTGGATGGAATCTTGAATTCACTATATGAACACATTTCTCATAAATAAAAATATGAATCTGAGTACCCTTTTAAATTATTCCAATACGACATGTTTCGGCTACTAATGCCATAAGTGAAATGGTATTAGTAGCCGAAACATGTCTTCAGAAATAATTTGAAAGGGTACTCGGATTTATATTTTCATTTATGAGAAATGTGTTCATATAGTGAATTCAAGATTCCATCCAAAGTGAATAGTTACTATTATAGTTTAATACTCTGGTACATATTAAACTTTTTCAATAGTTTTGAAAATTTAATCAGGACACTGAGATGATTATCTCGACTATTTTCATTGTATCGATCATCTATTATTCATCTAGTGTGTATCAATAGATTATCAAAATCCATTCAGTGTCTATCACTTTCACTGAATGGATTTTGATAATCTATTGATACACACTAGATGAATAATAGATGATCGATACAATGAAAATAGTCGAGATAATCATCTCAGTGTCCTGATTAAATTTTCAAAACTATTGAAAAAGTTTAATATGTACCAGAGTATTAAACTATAATAGTAACTATTCACTTTGGATGGAATCTTGAATTCACTATATGAACACATTTCTCATAAATAAAAATATGAATCTGAGTACCCTTTTAAATTATTGCAATACGACATGTTTCGGCTACTAATGCCATAAGTGAAATGGTATTAGTAGCCGAAACATGTCTTCAGAAATAATTTGAAAGGGTACTCGAATTTATATTTTCATTTATATTAAGAGTAGCCCTAAAGAAAAAAGACAATAAACACATTTTTTGTTTATTTCTTGTTACTTTTTTAATCTGCAGGCTACCTATCTAAGAAATTCATATCAATAACTCATGTCCAATTTATTCCAAAGTAAGAATTCAATACAGGCCTTCTGAATAGTATGCATATAGATCTTCATAATAATTATTATTATCACTTCAAACTCAAAAATCATTCACATCCTCTTTGGATAGGTACTCTAATCACCCTACTGTTTCGAAATGAAATGGAGGAATTCTAACATCGATATGTAGAAAATTTCTTTGAGAACTCAATAAAAAACTTGAGAAAATAAATCTTCGAATTTTTTTCTAAATCCGTTCTAGATGGCCAACTGTACAAACCTACCAAATTGAACGTAGATTTCCAGCTCTGTTGATTATGATTGAGTGAGTGAGTGAGTAAATGAATAAATTTCATTTCGCTTTTGAATGATTATAATAGATAGATAGATCGTTTGCTCTATCCAATGAATGAATAAATATATATAGATAACATTGATTTCACCTTGAAGACAATAATCATGATTTTCATTCATGAACATAGGCTTAAAATAGTTCTAGAAAGTCGCCTTTGTAAAATAATGAATGAAATCAACAGACCATGCAGTGGCCGTAATATGCCAATGTAGTGAGAATTCCACATACCAAAATCGCTCTTTTTCCTATAAACGATATGTCATCAGTGTTTACCATCATAAATACTCGTTTCCCTACAATAAACATCGGATGTTTGGTTATACATGAATTTCCGCTTGTTTTTTTCCTGTGGCGCCATTCCGTTAATTTTTGATACTGGGAATCAATTCTTCTCACACACACACATGCACACATTCTGGCTCTGCTTGACAACGTTGTCAGACTACCCACAAAAAACAGGAACTTCATGGAGTATATACTATTGAACAAGCAATTTCTATTCATATGTTTAGATGTTTTTATGCTATATATATATATATATATATATATATATATATATATATATATATATATATATATTATATATATATATATATATAATATATATATATATATTATATATATATATATATATATATATCTGTATGTGACCGGACTCGAAAACGGCTTCAACGATTCTCCTCACGAAATTTGGAACAAAGTAGGGTTATGATATGAAAAGTCGATTGCACTAGGTCTCAACCCTGGGATAACTCGCTGAAGGACATAAGAAGGATAAATACGTCCTTGGAAAAACAGCTGGAAATTTTGTCGTCTGTCTTTACCGTAATGGAAGAGAGTGGACGAGTGCTTGTGTGGGATTTATCCATCTGATCTCACGAGAAGAAAAATTGATTATACTTTCCTTGCCCTATTACCATAGGTAAGGAGAGTATTGCTTTCCGAAAAAAATTAAGGTACCCCAATTCCTAAATTTCTATACGTTTCAAGGTCCCCTGAATCCAAAAAAGTGGTTTTGTGTGTGTGTGTGTGTGTGTGGGTGGTGTGTGTGTGTGTGTGTGTGTGTGTGTGTGTGTGTGTGTGTGTGTGTGTGTGTGTGTGCGTGCGTGCGTGCGTGTGTGTGTGTGTGTGTGTGGTGTGTGTGGTGTGTGTGTGTGTGTGTGTGTGTGTGTGTGTTGTGTGTGTGTGTGTTGTGTGTGTGTGTGTGTGGTGTGTGTGTGTGTGTGTGTGTGTGTGGTGTGTGTGTGTGTGTGTGGTGTGTGTGTTGTGTGTGTGTGTGTGTGTGTGTGTGTGGTGTGTGTGTGTGTGTGTGGTGTGTGTGGTGTGTGGTGTGTGTGTGTGTGTGTGTGGTGTGTGTGTGTGTGGTGTGTGGTGTGTGTGGTGTGTGGTGTGTGTGTGTGGTGTGTGTGTGTGTGCGTGTGTGTGTGTGTGTGTGTGTGTGTGTGTGTGTGTGTGTGTGGTGTGTGTGGTGTGTGTGTGTGTGTATGAGTGTATGTGAGTCTGTATACACGATATCTCATCTCCCAATTAACGGAATGACTTGAAATTTGGAACGTAAGGCCCTTACAATATAAGGATCCGACACGAACAATTTCGATCAAATGCGATTCAAGATGGCGGCTAAAATGGCGAAAACTTTGTCAAAAACAGGGTTTTTCGCGATTTTCTCGAAAACGGCTCCAACGATTTCGATTAAAGTTATACCTGCAATAGTCATCGATAAGATCTACCAACTGCCACATGTCCCATATCTGTAAAAATATCAGGAGCTCCGCCCCATCTATGCAAAGTTTGATTCTAGATTATCAATTATCAGGCTTCAGATACAATTTAAACAAAAAAAATTTAGTGGAAACGATTGAGCATGGACATCTCTTCAATTAATGTCCAGTAACATTTTCACCTAAAATTGAAAATAAGCTTGAAATTTGAGAAAATGTAATTATTCAATTGCAAACTGTTGGCAACTGTTGATTCTATTAAATCATTCACTATGAAGAGATAGCAGATCTCGTGTGTATCCAGCGTTATTGATCTGTCACCAGCTGGCTCAGATCTTTGACTTGAGATGCGCATTTACACTAGCGCCAGGTGATCAATTTTCATAACGGCAAGGAAAGTTGTGTGAGTGCGCCACACCAGATTTTTTGTTTTTTTTTCTTAAACATGTTTACTTCAGAAAGTCCAAAATAGTAACTGGAGGCTGTTAGTGTAGAATATTACATAGTATATCAAACAATATTGTAGCAAGCATAGTATATCATTCTAAATCGAACTATGGTACCCATATCTATTTGTAATTGATGATGTATTTGTTTTTTGAAGTGTAAATAAATATGATTATTTTGATGAGTGATAAACGCTTAACCTAGATTTTGATTCGGACAGTATTATAATTGGGAAGGGACAGTTTTGAACATCAGCCTGTTGTTTCTCCTCATATAACTGTAAAAAAATTGTACGACCAAGAAAATGAATAAATAAATATAAACTATAATAATTTAATCTTCCGCTACAAATTTTTCTATGCTTCTACACTCCAGAGCGAAGCTCGGTCCCCCAATATTACATGTAGAAATTATACAATTTTAAAAAATTCATATCAAGTTTAATTTTTTTTTGCGTACAATCAAATCGAATCGTGTAGCGAAAATTTAAAAACTACCTTATACCTTTGATTATGGATACGTTAATTAAAGGATACTTAACGTATCCATAATCGAAGCTTATACTCTCACTATATTGGAAATAGAATGTTTCCACTTCTCGCATAGCATGTAATCAAAAGTCTGAATCATGAAGAATCAATCAAGCATATGTGATCCTTGACCTGTGGAGGGTTTTGACTTGTAGAGCCTACGATTATCCTGTAGAGGGTTAGTTGACCAGGACCTCCTACATACTGCCGGACCTGAGGCTAGAAGAAAATGGCCGCCGTATGTGGTATGGTCTTATAGGAATTCGGTGGCAATCAGATGATTCGCCACATTTTCTCATTAATGAGAAAAAACTACCAATCAGCTGTTAGAGAGCGTCTCAGTTTGTCGAAATCTCAGTTCGTCCAGTTCCCGTTAAAAATATCATTGCCAGCCACCACTTACGGCGGCCATTTTTTCGTAGGCGCAGGTCCGGTATATAGGAAGTCCTGGTTAGACGGTTCTGGATTGTGTTAATATCATGGAATGTGGGAAGTTTCACCTTTAGGTACTTGAATTACCTGACCCCAATATACCAAACCTTATTATTATTATTATTTGTTCATTAATGTTGGAAAATAATTAAACAATTAAGTTACAAGCTTGATGTGAAAGTTGAAGTGGTAGTTGAGTTAATTTCTGTGTTCGGAGTGGCGAAGAGTTTTTTCTGCCGAACTTTGCTTGGTAATTAAGTCGTTACCAAAAGTTTTCCGAGAAAAGTTGGCTCCTTATTTAACACGTACTGTCGTTGAAGATGCGAAATCCTCTTATATACGATTAGCCAAAGTCATAACGGTTAAAACTGTTTCTTTCTACAATGTACTTTCTCCATCACAGGATAATCTTCCAAGAGAGAGCTACTAATGGCTCTGGCGTCATTTTACCAAGGTTCACAGAGTTCAGATCAACATCTGAAATGAATTATCGACTATCAATCAGAGTACGGGAAAGAATAGAAGAAGATTCCTAACACTTTCTAGTGTTTAGAATCTTGCTTGGAGCAGAGGAAACTTTTACTGAGGATTGTCTTGTTCTATGCTTAAATAATGTATCATGAATTTGGATTTATGTAAGCATATTTGAGATGTTGAAGCGACAGAGTAAGTTAATATTTGGAGAGTAATTTATATTTTCAAATTAGAACTATAACTTCAACAACTATGTTTTAATTCAAATCGCAATTGATAAGTCTACGTCACGACTAACTAGTCCAAAACGGCGCCGCGCCTAGTGCACGTGTAGCTTAAGGAGTCATGAGTTACACGGTTTTCCAATTGTTTGGTTTCTCATTTGTTGAAAAAGCGTGTTTTCCGCTGCAAACAGTACTTTTCTCTCTTTTTCCGATTCCGAAGTCGTGGAATATGGTCTTACGCCTCCAACCAGTGATGTCGTTTTAAAGCTTTGGAAATATTCTAGAACACTGTACCAATAACATTAGTGTATATCTACTGCGAATACATTCACAGGGTGGAAAGTGGAATATTGTCCCCGAAAAATGTATGTTTCAAGTTTTTGAAGTTGGATACTAAAATCATGAAAAGAGTGGTCGAAATGAAACGATCCCCTCGAACATCATAGTTTGATGAATTCAATGGATTTTGAGAAGGAAGTTTCAGTTATGTTACACTAGCAGGTAACCCGTGCTTCGCAAGGGTCTATTTAAAAACTTGACAAACTGAAAACTTGACGTAATGGAATCTAGAAGAATTGAAAATAGGCCCATAAGAATCCTCGGTTGATTAAGAATTTATAAGCAACATTTCAAGTAAATCAGTCCAGTAGTTCAGATGTGATGATGCGTCAAACATAACTTTCCTATCCTTTACACTTGTATACGTGTTTAAGCCAGTTCTATACTATAATAAAGGAAATGAATGAGAATACATTTTGAAAGGTTTAAGATATCGATGTGCAGTTTCCATCATACTTTTTCTCTGGAGATCCTGTATCGGAATCATGTATCATATGCCAACCTTTCAATTAAAAAAAAAAGTTGGATTCAAAATTGCGGATCCAAACTGGCGGAAAAAATTTGGGTGCGACGGAAAACCTGTTTTTATCATTCGAAAAGGATACCCAATCATACCTATCTTCTAATTTCCCTTTTAAGAGAAATGTTCAGCTGCTTCCATACAACAACTGGAAACATGACAAATAATTGAAAACTTGACAAACTGAAAACTTGATGTAATCAAATCTTGAAGAATTGAAAATAGGTCTATAACCATCCTCGGTTAAGCAAGAATCTATATGCAAAATTTCAAGTTAATCAGTCCAGTAGTTCAGACGTGATGATGCATCAAACATAATTTTTCATACTTTACACGTGTATACGTGCATAATCCAGTTCTTTCCTTTATTATAGTATAGAAGAGGATAGATTATTGTTATTTTACAAAAAGAATAAGTTGAATAGTTTCCTTTCCAGAGGGAGTTTTGACAACCCAAAAAAACTCATTTTTTATTTGAAGATATAAGGAAAAGGTGCATAGGACCTTATTTTCCTGCTCAGCTTGCCAAAATACCCCTCATTCCAATATTACAATTTTCGACTGACTGTACAGTCATTCTATCAGGTCTCGAATAATTTTGAAATTTCAATTAAATAAAAATGGAAGGGAATAATTTCTTGATGTAAATATCGACACCTTTATTCAAAGACATATTAACTGCATGCGTCTTCATATTGCCGATACAGCATTGATGAAACTGTAGACGTTTACTTAGCACTTAGTCTCGAAAAACTGTTCTAGCTGAAAAATTAATGATCCATGCCACGTGTAGGCCTATACATTGCATCTGGAAAACGAAGTTTCAAAACTATCCCCCAAGTTGCACGTACGTCGGTTGACGTTTAATCACGATAAGATGCTATACTTTAATCGAGATTAGCGCTAACCAAAGCATTTTGGTTGCACAAAACAGAAATTTCAAGCGATAACGCCGATTAAACTAACTTGTGCAAAAAATTTATATTCTGATTAAATGGCACCATTTTAATGGCGATTAGCTGGAATGAAGAAAATTTGGTTGCAAAAAGGTAAAAATCGAAAAATAACGCCAGTTAAACTAATCGACATAAGAAATTTCAACAGGCCATTCACTGGGAATTAAATCCAACTAAGGCCGATTAGGTACCTACTGATAGCTGTCTTCCAATTAGTTTTTGGTAAAAAAACTACAGAATTAAAAGTATAAGCTAAATATATGAATGAATTTCATCCGTTAATAAAATAGAAAAGTGTTTTTAGATAATATTAGCATTCAAAATTAGATCCTGATTTTTGAAGTTAGTTTTCGATCTGGTTCGTGTGCAGATAGCATGACACTGGCGACAGACAGAACATTTTTATGGCACATGCGTAATGGAAGTCACCGCTTCAATAACATAACCTCACTTTTGTGTCATTTGTTCAGAACTTGCACCAGTTGTGGAATAATAATATAAAATATAGAATAATAGAATGAGTTATAGAATAATAATATAAATAATAGTCTAGAATAATAATTCTATAACTGGTCTAAGATTCAGAATAAAAACATCTGTCGATTAAACTACAGAGTTGCCAGATTGTGAAACCGTTAAAATCTTGGTTAGTTAACCGGAAAAATTATTCGGAATTAAAAACTAACCGATCTTTGTGGAACAGAAATGAATCCATGAAACTAACGCTGATTTGTTAATCGGCTTTAATGTCCATATTTAGACATACGTGCAACTGGCCCATAACTTCGTTTTCCTGATGCAATGTTTAGGTCTACACATGGCATGCATTATTAATTTTTCAGCTAGAACAGCTTTTTGAGTCAAAGTGCTGAATAAACGTCTACAGTTTCATCAATGCTGTATCGGCAATATGAGAACGCATGCAGTTAATATGTCTTTGAATAAAGGTGTTGATATTTACATAAAGAAATTATTCTCTTCCATTTTTATTTAATTAAAATTTCAAAATTATTCGAGCCCTGATAGAATGACTGACTCACTGTACAGTCAGTCGAAAATTTTAATAATGGAATGGGGGGTATTTGGCAAGCTGAGCAAAAAATAAAGTTTTCACCTTTTCGTTACATCTTCAAATGAAAAATGAGTTTTGTGGGTTGTCAAACTCCCTCTGAAAGGGGAACTATTCAACTTATTCTATCTTTTAGTAAAATAACAATGATTATCCATCCATCTATTATCTTCTATACGATAATAAAGGAAAGAACTGAATTATACACATATACAGGTGTTAAGTAGTATAGGAAAATATATGTTTGACGCATCATCACGTCTGAACTACTGGACTAACCTACGTGCAACTGGTCATATGTTTTTTCCAAACAGATGTTTTTGTGATAATTTCTTTGATGCAGCTGTTTCACATTCACCATATTATTATACAAGTTTGTGAAAATGAAAATATTCATTAATTATCAAAACAATACTATTATTATATATATAATAAAAATATTATCATTATTGTGAAAAATGTTTATCAATTATCGAAAAAATATTATTGAGGTTGAATGGTATCAGGTAGAAAGCAATAATAGAACAGCTGATTTTCCTTTTTTTAATCTCGATCATATGATTTGGTTATTTTTTATGAAATCGTATGTACCATTAATGAAATTCAAACATTAATTCTGGAAAATCTAGAAGGAAAATTGAAATCTGGGCTTCGAGGTGCAAGAGTTTGATATTTTTAGAATCTATGTGCAAAATTTGGAGATCTAAATCATTCCCGTTTTTCCGGTATGCAATCCACAAGTTGACATGTTTTGATGCGAACACAGGAACAAACGAACACACGAACAAACACAACCCTACTCTCTCGTATTATATAGAAGATTTGAGTTTTTGTTTCTGAAGATATATTATTGTAGAGAATTGCTGAAAGTCAGGAAGATAGTATTTAAAATGGAATGTATTTTTCAATATTATGTCAAGTTTGAGATTTGCTAAAGTTTTATATTTTTCTGACTGTGTTTTCTCATGGCGTTGAGGCTTTACTGAACGCTAATTTATTAAATTATACCAGAACTTTCACTTTCCTAATGACCTGTTGAAAGAAATAGGTGGAACAATCAGACATTGTGAAGCTTTTGTTATTTCACACTCTTGTCCAGCACAAAATGATATTGCTTGAAAAAAAAACACTTTCAATTCAATTATTTTAATGATGAATTTTCCCTCTCATCATAGATTTCCAAATGTATGGTAAATTATTCGATAAGGTAAACAGAGATTTTTATGTGTGTTATCTGATAACTGTGCCGTGCTATGAATTTAGATAGTTAATTTGGAATTTAGAATTTAGAAGCACACACAATATAACTTAATAAAAGGGATGCTTGATAAACATACCTAGTGCTAGAGACGGGAATCCAGAAATGACAAGAGAGACAACGAAATAGAGAGAAGATATCAACTATATTGTCACCTCTTACAGTTAAATTCAACAGTTAATAAAACAAAATGAAGTTACATCATGAAACCGAAAATAGAATCACTAAATTTAGAAAATTATCTCCGATATAGCTAACTTGATAGTATCCTACTCTGATATAATTCAATAACAGACTGACTTCTCATGATGAGGCTAGCTTCACACGCTTTCGGTTTCATTCGGTTCGGTACGTTTTCGGTTCGGTTCGGTTCGTTACCGAAAACGAATGAGGCTTTCATACATGTCAGGTTTTAATTCGTACGGTTCCAATTAGGTATTTCCTTCTCAAACACAGCTGTGTCTTGATTTTCACAGTTCATGCTTGTATATTTAAATATAACAGCTTGTGTTAAATTGTGATATGTTATTTCTTGAACAACAAAATTTTAAAATTAATTAAAAATTGTGAATTATTTGAATAGTTTCTTTTCAATTTTGTTAATTTTTGATGTTCAGAAAGATGATTTTTTTTATTGAAAATTTGTTCTTGATTTGACACCTGGTATATAAACTTCATCTCTTCTCTCCATTGATGAAATCATGTAATATTCGTGGAAAAATAAAAAAATAATAAAAGAATAAAAATTCTCCCTGAGTTTTAATTTATATCTTTCATATTTTTTTAGCAAACTATTCATTGAGAAAGAAATGTTCCTGTGAACTAACAGAAATTAATTGACCATATGATTTTGACATGGAAAATTTTGAAACAGATAATCACGATATCAGTTTAAAATAAAAACAAAAAAGGCAAGCGTGTGTAAAAGACTTTGTTTTTTCCCGTTTCCCTAGCAACGAATTCGAATATGATGAAACCTATTCGTGTCGAGGGGGCGTTCGGTGCTATGCGGTACCAAATTCAAACCGAATCATCGTTTCACACTTTTCGAAATTTGCCGAAAACTAATCGAAAACGAAACGAACCGAAAGTGTGTGAAAGTAGCGTCTCGCCAGCAACGAATTGAAACCTGATGGAATTTATTAGTGTCAAGTGGGCGTTCGGTTCTATGCGGTTTCTATTCGGTACTGAATTCATACCGAATTACCGTTTCACACTTATCGGAATTTGCCGAAAACGAATCGAAAACGAAATGAACCGAATGAATGTGTAACTAGCCTTACCGTTTCACACCTATCGGAATTTGCCGAAAACGAAACGAACCGAATGAATGTGAAACTAGCCTAATTCGCATAATCCTCATCATTCACAATTGGAACAATGAATATTGTTACATAACCTATTCCCTCAAATTTGTAGCTTTATGCTTATTCACCGGCATATATAGCTGAACTTGCCAACCAGAGTATACTGCCTTCAATATTCACTGAATGTTCACTTGTTGATGAATTTAAAGGTGATGTTAGAAACTAGTGGGTGATTGCTGGAATGTTTGGCTCTTGGGACTTAAAGTTGAGAGTGGTGTTGATGAATATTGCTAGAAGCTGTGCGATAGGCTACTCCAATGACTAGAAACAGAATTATTGAGAACTGGATTTTGGTGAAGAGTGTTCCCATTGATGCTGCCATGCGTATTGGAACTCTTTTAAAGCCTAGTGCATTACCGTTTGCATTACATTTCAATGACATTCGAGTTACAGCTAGTAGTGTGTTCAGTCACTATTTTGAATTTCATTAGCACGATATTGACAATCTTAATTATTTGTCAAAATGTAAATAATTATCCCTTTGTGAACTATTTTTAACGACATTACAGTCTAAAATCTTGGAATATTAGTTATTAAAACTATTACTCACTGTGGAGCGCTTTTGGATTCTTAGAATCCATTTTCATCACACAAAAGGATTCCTACTTGCAGTTCGTCATGGATGATGAAATGGATGAGTAAATAATTAGTCGAATCTAGTAATAGAATTGTAGTAATAACTAGTAATTCTATGAACTGTAGATCCTCAGTCTCTTCCATTGAAATTTTATGAACTGAGGAGAATTGCAACGTTGGTAAGTAGTCTCTCAACTTTAAATAGTTGAAATAAAAATCAAGATAAATGGTTAGGCTCCGATGCACAAAAGCCCTTTAACTTTTAATCGTGAGTAATTCCATGAGAACCAACAGAGAAAGTTTTTTGGATAAGGCTTCTCTGATTGGTTCTCGTCAAAACATTTAACGAGACTATAAAAATGAATAATATTCTCGTATCTATTTGACCGGCTTTTGTGCAGCTGGCATATATGGGGATGGGCTATATGCTAATACTATGTTCAACGCTAAACCACGTGTACTTGTATATGGTTGCATTTATCATAATGTGTTTTATACGGGGTTTAAACGAACAATTGACATTTCTCCGTTCAAACCAAGGTGTCTAGAATACAATGTCTTCTAGTTACATTGGTTTAAACTAAGTATCTGCATACAGACCTTACAGTTGCATTGAGTTATTAATTGCATGCACTTGATAATCCACTCCATAGCTGATTAATTCTATCAGATCTATATTCTGATTTTTCCTAAAAATCAGAAGTACGTAGCTTTTCCTACTGTTGTTCAGTAGTGGATCGTTTTAATAGCGCGATTTAAAAAGGAACATTCCTGGCTTATCTCATGAGATTCTCATTAGAATACACACGCTCGGCTGTAAATGCCAGGCCCGGCCCCAGGGGTAGGCGGACCGGGCGGCCGCCCAGGGCGGCAGGTTTTGGGGGCGGAAAATTCAAAGGAACGGAAAATATCAATTTTCGAGAAATTTATTCAATTTACAAAAAAAACTCAACTAAAAGTTATATTTGGTCATTTTTAGTAAATTGAATAACTTTCTCAAAAATTTATATTTTCAGAAAATTCTTGTTTTATTAAAATCAACAATATCGTGAAGAATTTATCCTTTGAATTTTATGGATTCATCTCGTACCGAATTTGAAATGTTCTGTCCCAAAAATTCAAACTTTAGGCGCTCATGTCTCAAAAAGAAATGATTTGAAAACAAAAATTTTCCTAAGAAAACTTTTTCATTTTGATTGCTTAGCGATCCTTAAGCGATCCTTGATCGTGTCCTTAAGTGCGCCTCTCCGCTAGGAAATACTGAAATGAAGTGCATCTAACGGG
The DNA here is from genome assembly GCF_014356525.2 of Nilaparvata lugens. Classification (NCBI taxonomy): domain Eukaryota; kingdom Metazoa; phylum Arthropoda; class Insecta; order Hemiptera; family Delphacidae; genus Nilaparvata; species Nilaparvata lugens. The sequence goes on from NC_052507.1 coordinate 33,845,084, forward strand.
TGATTCTCATAGAACATATATTCTCATGAACTTATGTCATTGAGCAAAATATCACTGTGAGGACATTATAGATGGTGATGAATCATCACTGATGATGGTTGAAGCTAAAAATGAGGTATTTTCACAATACAAGGAGCATTGTTATCAGTTGTACCTGGGAATCTATATGAGATAGAGCGCTCTACCTAGTCTCAGATTGTAGAGCTCAAAATTACGCCAAGAAGGAATTTGAATTTCATATCTAGATTGTAATCGAGATATATTGTTGATCAAATACTAAAAATGATCAAAATTGTTTTTTTTTCTTTAAATATCACTCGTTTTTGAAAATCATAGCTCAGTACTCATTGGATAGAGAGTTCAAAATTATCTCATTTCGTTCAGAATTTTATAATCTTGAAAAAAGGCGGGAGCAAATTGTTCTGTCCGATCACTGATTTTGCCGGAAGTAGCTGAAAACTGGAAAATAAACCTAAAATACGAGGTTTTTGGGCCACTCTGTATATAGCACAAGGGAATTTCGTATGAAGATTTGTATTTGGTTCTGAACCTCTATCATGTATCCAAATAAAATATTAAAAAATCAGAACCACGATACAAATTGCAAGCACACCCCTTTTCCATGTCTATATTGACTGGACTTTACTGTTCCCAATATTTATATTTGTTAAATATTTGTTTAAATGACAATAAATATTGTTAAACATAATTATTTACAGTTTACTGAGACTCTGTGGTGTGAATGGCGCGATCGCATCACAGCAGAGACACAATAGTAACGCTGGTTACACACTGTGCGGTTTCTGCCGCGGCGGCGAAACTGCCGTCGCCGCCTCGAATAAAAGTCGAGCTTACACATTCAGCGGCAAAAATACCGCCAAACATCGAGCGGGAAAATTACCGCCACGTATGATCAGTAGCCAAAATAATTCTTGTAGTTCTTCATCGCAAATGTGTTGAAACTTCTCTGTTTCATGAGTGTTCAGTTAATTGTATTTTTCAATTTTTTTTAAAGTATATATTATTAAGTGTTCAACTCGAAATGGAAAGGCAACAACTTTTACCACTTTTGTTGTATCGTCGAAGGAAAAGAAGACAACAGAGAAATCGCCTTGTTTGGATTCATTGAAATTTGTACATTGAAATGAACGTTTTTATTAAATCGACAGCGATATACAACATATTACAGTTTTTTCCTTGTCATCCAGAGTTTCAAAATCCCTCCTAATCTCCATACACACTTCCTTCCACGCATTCCTTGTTGCATCGCGATCCTTAAATATGTCGAGGGTTTTTTACCACAAAACTGGCCTCTGTTCTACAAATGATATTAACAACTCATTGTCTATTAACTCACCCATTTTCTCACACTCGTCAACCAAAAACACTTAAAACAATAAATAAATGTTATAAACAACTCACAAACTTTACAACAAGATACAGAATATTGATACTGATGGGCACGCATAATAATACCATGACTGCAAAACAAAATATTGAAACCAAAGACCTTAAAGCTGCGATTAGACCAAATTTATTAAAAGAATGTTAATAACTCAATCCTTTTAGATTATAATATAATCTAATTATTAGATTGAACATAACTTATCATACACATGATGAACATATGTGTTTGTCAACTTCCGTTCAATCTGATAGAATCTATAAGGATTAAGTTATAACCATTTTGTTAATAACTTTGGTGTAAACCCAGCTTAAAGATGCATACCTCTTTAATGTCTTTGATTGAAACTATAGACCTTATACAAATACAGTAATAGACTGGCTTCTCCACACATCTGTGTAATCACTTGTCAGCTGATTAATGATGAATAATTCTATAGTCTGATTTTTACTCTAATATTGGCGTATGAAGGAGGCTCCTTTTTCCTTTTATATTATCCTTGAAATGCAAAATTTCCAAAAACCTTGTATATACGTCGACGCGCAATTAAAAAAGGAACATACTTGTCAAATTTCATGGAAATCTATTACCGCGTTTCGCTAAAGAGAAAAAGCCGCGATACCGAGATAAAGAGAAATGCGAAACCGTCGACTTGAATCTTAGACCTCACTTCGTTCGGTCAATTATTATACTTTATTTTAAAGTTTTGTGAACTATTCGAATTCCAATTTGTCAAATCAAGTTTCTATCAATTTTTTACTTTTCCTCTTGCTAATCACGTCTTATTCCATGAAAGATGTAGAGATGAATATCACTTTAGATATTATAAAGTGGTATTTGTCATATAGATATAGATATCACGATTAACGTTTGAAAAGAAAAAGCAAACATTACAAACTCAATTTCGTTCTATATGAGTGAATATTTTCACAAATCCAATAGTTCATTCTCTACAAACCTTGTCGCCTGTAATGGTTATAATTGTAATAATATTGTCTATTGCAGCATCTGAATTCAGGCATTGAATAACTGATTGCGTATCTCTATTGATCTGATCCCTTTCAATGCTGCTTTACTCCAATTATTAACTACATCAGAGAAATTATTCTGATTCTGAGAGCTGATTCCTCTTCAGGAATCATCCACACGGACTTAATAAGCCTGAATGATGTTGATCTCGTCACTAAATCCTTTCAATTATTCACAAATCTGTTGTACGGATTTAGATTTCACACATTTCGTAGAGCTTTCAATAAAAGAATGGGATTCCACTACTGTAAAAGAGAACAATCTTGAGGAGAAATCGTAAATGTATGATGATTCTGAGTTTTTTGAATCAATATTGTACTGTATTTTATAATTTAATTAATTGGTTGTAGCTCGATTATTTGTTAGTTGAGAAAGTTCATATTCCATTGTAAAATCAATATACAAGTATGAAGTATGAATATACTTCATAAATAAAATTCACCTACAATTAATTAAACATTTTTCAATACAGCTTTCTTAGTCTTTCTCATTTGATTTCTCTATTTATTTTCTTTAATATTTACAATTCTTTGTGGTTCTTCCGTTCTACTCAAAACTATTAATGAATTGAAGTTGACAAAAGGAAAAGAATGAATAAACTTGAATAAAAATAAGAGTTACAAGAATTCAGTTTCCGCTCCTATAATAGAAATTTCTCATCAAATTACTAACAGACATCAGACTAAATCTCAGCGACAATTTGAACGTAGCAATCAGGCTTGAGTTAGTTAGTCCCTCCAGGTGAATGTGATATGCTCGGTTGATACCAATCTATGTGGAATCAGTGTAATACAGAATCAGTGTTATAGTTACCAGTGATGATTTCTCATCAGCAATATACGGAACATTGAATGCTGGAGGCTCTTCGTCTAAATTCCAAATAGTTAGTCGTATTATATACTAGCAGATAACCCGTGCTCCGCAAGAGTGTGATTGGAATTTGACAAACTGAAAACTTGACCCACTGAAATCTTGAAGTATTTGAAATAGGCCTATAAACATCCTCGGTCAATTGACGTGATGATGCGTCATTCGTTAATTTCCTATCCTGTACGCGTTTAAGTCCATTATTTCCATTATTAGATAAAAGTCGTACTATAATAATATTTGTTTTATAAAATCATTCTTATAATAGTCGTTTTATAATGGTTATTGTTGAAGCAATAGGGGCAGATTGGGAGAAGTGTTTTAATTTGACACAAAATGCAATTGAGTTGTCTTTGTAATGCGATTGTACTCGTATTCATACAGTAACAATACAACTATTTAGATCAATGTATTCTTATGATACGACTATATCATAGCAATATTCACTTAATCATCATCATAATCATCAAAATGAATCATCCATTCTCAGGGTATTGGAATTGAGTTCAGTTCTGTCATTTACATGTGAAAAGGCATATTGCTATAATCTTCAGATTACACTTTTCCATTGACAAAATTTCAGTTCGGCTAGAAATTGAATCAGAATAATTAGTCTATAATCAGAAATAATTAATCCATTCATCAATTCATTGATTCATGAGATAATGAGTGGAGACATCTTGATAATTATATTATTGTGTTGGTAATCTATTTGAGCGCTGAGCATACAAGCAGTTAGAATAGGTCTTACGGAACAAGATTGTCAATTGGGATACAATACGGTAGTAATAGTGGGTTTAATCCAACTTTCAAGCAAATATACTATTAAGTTTACTTATTTAGTGAGAAGTTAGTATTTCTAAGCAAATCTACTACACAGTTTACTTATTTATTGAGATGTTAGTATTTCTGTTTAACTGTCGTCAAGTGAATGGAACAATAATTAAGTAATGATAAGAAAGAAATCCTTGTTCCACGAAAGACGTCGGTGTTGAGAAGAGTTCAAATAACACGTTGTTTTTGAAATTTGTAAGAAAATGGAAGCCCCAATGTGCAATGTGGAACAAGAAACGTGGTTTGAAAGAAACTGTAACGAATGCAGTGTAAAGGCACGCTAGTAGGCCCAGAACAATAAATGCTTGCTGTCTGGTGAAGTTTTGAGTGTCACTTCCACACTGCCAAAACCTTCTTCCTAGACTCTTTCTCCTTCCCCATCAACTTTCACTTTCTCGCTCTATTCCTCAATTCCTATTTCTCTCCTACTTACTCTCTCAAGGTCAACTTCCACTCTTCATTATTCCATTGCACACTGTTCCGGCTTTCTTCTCATAACTTTTCCCCTCATCTGTTTCCATTCTCCTCATTCAATTCTGTTACTGTCTTACTTCTCCAGTTTTCTCTCTAGATTGTCTCCGACTGTCCCTCGTTCTTCTCCATTTCATTCTCTCTCCAGAGAAAGTTTTCAAGATACTCAAGTTGCACTTCGCAGCTCTGAACTTCGCGTAGAATTCCCCACTGAATTAAAGTGGAGAAAAAAATTAGTAATGTCTGGCGCCTTGGATCGACAACTTGCTATTGTTGCTTTATGTGATTTCTATTGTTCATTGACCTGCTTTGTCGTTCTGCAGATGATATTATAATGTTTGAGGATATAAAATGTAAGAGGAGTTTTAACCAACAAGAAGTCGAAGGAACTTCAACCTGGTTTTGAAACTTTGGAAGTCTTGTAATGAGGGAGAGTAGCTTACACACTAGATATGGAAATGTGTATCCACGGATTAAGGATACCCAGTAATAGGATAAGTTGTTGTCTACTCCGTGGTGTAACAGACTCTTGTGTCTGACAAGAATTCTCATTTCCAATAATCAACTTGGAAGATCAACATATAATTATTATAGTATTGTGACATTGAGTATAAAACCGTTTTAATTGAATACAAGACGAAGTTATCAATCTAGGAAATTGAAGTTGGGAAAGAAAATTTCAACGTTTATCGAAATATAAGGAATGTAATGAGCTAGATGGATAGAATCAATGACTATTGTGCTACAGCAATATTATTTGAAGTTGCAGAAGTCCTCAGTTTTCTCATGAAGCTTTCATGGATATTCGAATTCAGAAATTATAATAATTCCAGCAGTTGGCTTTTATGATTTTGTTAGCTAAATCATGGCTTTTCATGACAAGTGACGATAAGTCAAAAAGTATTGGGAGACAGGATTTCGGAGCAGATATCAATTTCAAATATCTGGGCTGCAATATCACATATGATTATGACCAGGATGTCCAAAAAAAGTATCAAAATTCAACCTGGTATGCGGTGCAATCACTCGATCCCTCAAAGGTAGAGCCAGAAAGAACACCTTGATCAAATTTTACACAGTTGTGGAGATACCTTCATGTCTACTTCGACTACGGAAGTGGAGCATGGTGCTGAAGGAAGCTTGAATCAAGAATACAGTCGCAGGGATGCGATTCCTAAGATAAGTCAAAGGAGCACAAGAGAGAATCGGATCGAAATGAAAATATAAGAAGAGAATGTGATGTTTAACAGTGTTG
>NC_052507.1:33851044-33878372 GCF_014356525.2 Nilaparvata lugens
ACTGAGTGTTCAGACTTCTACATGCAAAAATATATCCTCTGGTTCTGTTGATACTGACCTTTAATACTTACCTTTACCGCCTTGGATTCGAACCTGGAACTCTTGACTTGGAAAGTGACTTGCTAACCACTACACATGGAGGATTAATGTTTAAAGACTTAAATTCTATAGAAAAAGATACTTCTTCTTATATTACCATTGATAATGAGGAATTGAGAAGTGAGTCATGATGGGGTGACATCATCATGGACCTGTTGAAACAGGAAATGTTACCCCATCCACTTCTCTCTGTCTGGTATAAGGAGGCTTGTCAACACCAACGATCTATATATACTAACTCAGTAATATAGATCGTTGGTCAACACTGAAAGGTAGTCGTCTACTGCAACATGTTGTCAAACAGTGAGCTACGTCTGCAGGATGCAGTGATCGAGCTTGAGGAGGAACTATATAATCATGGTATTATTCGTTGACAGACTTTTTAAACGATGCAGGACATTTGGAATCATGTCCAGATCATGAGTCTCACATTGTGCTTGCTCCAGGCTTCGGGATAAGCGACAGGCAGTTGTCAATGCAGTAAGCGTGGACAGTGTTCTCTATAGAAGAGGTGATATTCATAATCCATTGAGATAAAAAGTCTAAGAACAGGATTCAGAAACTTAGACTTATGACTCAAATTACCGAAAACTGTTCAAAGTAAACTGAAGAGTATTTATAAAAATAACAGAGAATATTAATTGTAGTATTCTAAGGTGTTTATTATGTTTGTTTACATGGATATCATACGGTAATCATTTAACCTCAAAATTAAAATTTAATAATGTGATTAGCTACATTTCTCATTTCTTGCAGTTGAAATAATAATTATCAATCGAAAATAAACATAATTTATTATTAAATGATGAGGAGTAAATCAATATGAAAACATTATTCTTGTTTTGGAATTTTAGATTGGATTTTATCAAAAACGTAGCCAATGAAATAATTCTTATCTAACCACAATCATTGTTACCAACTTTATTTTGTTTTTGTGCACTAATCCTCCATATAATCCACAAAATTTTGTGTCGCCATGTTGCAAATCTGGAGTACACAATGTAATCAATTTGCGCACTAGTGCGCAAAAGTGATTCTTTGCATTCAGTGCAGGAATGGTAAATGTAGGAAAATGATGAATCAAAACAATTTTTTTCTCATGCACTTTCAATGTTATTTTTATAACCTGAAAAAGGGAGGGAGGAGTGGATCATTTCTTTGTCCAACGAACTTAACCTGTGAAAAGGTTGGTAGAATTCGTGTTAAAAATTTAAAGTTGATTGATAGATTCTCTCTAAAGTTCTTGTCAAACATACAACGGACAGAAAACGACTTTGAGCTCAAGTAAGTCAAAAGTGAGAACTTCGCTAACGCTCGTTTAATTGAGAGGAAACTGAGAAACTTCAATTCTTTCAATATGAATTATTTTTTATATATTACTGTATAAAATTCCTCCATATAGCAAGTGACTCTATATAATATGTACATTATTTGTCAACATGAAAAAAGAGCATAGTCTAACAAGCGAAACATGAATTTTTTGCATTCGTTCTATGCATTTATGCAGCAGCTGCAATCGTAGTCTCAAATGTCTATTATTGTGGAACGTGACAGTACATGTCTGTGGTTTCGGCATTTACAGCATCTTCATTTTAAAGGTCCCTTCTTGTCCCAATTTCTCTCTTTTTCAGGCGTGAAATTAAATCTATTCCATAATCTTGCGAACAACGAAGAATTCCATTAAAACTTTGATCTATTGTTTTTATTTCGGGGAAAATTGGAATAAGCTAGGCGGGTTATATTAATAGGGTGGGTAGTTGCTCTGCTCGGCAGGGGATGGGAGAGGATTTTGTTGGGGCAATTTTCAATTGGAAATAAGCGAAGCGAGCTGGCGCATCGTGATGGGGTGTCGTCCCCAGATAGCCAGAATTTTCCATCCTCTCGCGTCGAAAATTCAAACGTCGACCTCTTTTGCACATCTTACCGCAGATTCCAAGGCTTTGCGCCTTTCTTTTGAACCCCCCCCCCACCACCACCCAACAAAACTGATCAAGCCACTGCGTGTGGTTGTTGGCAGCAGTCGGTTCGGAATCGCATCATTCCTCAGTCATCACATTAGCGATGCGGCTCCTCCATATTTTTAATGGAAACCGACGCTGCTGGAAAATCGTATTCAATCTTCGGATCCTACACCACGAACTAACCTCTTGAGTATTTTCGACGCATTTTACAATCATATATCTTGCGCGTCCCACTTGAATATGTATTGGCCAATCAGTGATCTAATTGCACTCAGTTCAAATTTGTAATTCCAAGAAATTGCTTCGGCAATTTGAGTTATAATGAAACTATAGATTGTAGCCTATTACAGATTACACAGCAAAGGAGGTGGTTGAAAGGGAACCAATCTGATGCAGTGAAGTAATGTAATGCCGTCGTTTAAAACTAACTAGCCTAGATCGACCAGCCTTGATCAAATATAGCCTAGCCATGGTCAGTTAGACCATAGTCAAAATTTAACCACTTGTTCAAACATACAACTGTTCCTCCAACCTCGGGATTGATCAAAACTCCTTCGTTCAAATCTAAACATGGTCAACTCTCGTAGCTGTACTTTTCTGAAGTTGTCTAACATGTTGGCAGGCTTGCTATTGGCTACATCTGATTCTGATATTTTTGCTCAAGTAAACCTACAAAACTCAAACGTTCAGATAGATAGATCGTGATTGTTGTGGTGTAAACAACCAATATGGATAAAGTAAACAAGAGTCGTGGAGTAAATTTCAAACCAGAAGAAAAGCAGGCCTTGATTGAAATAAAATGTAAATATTGCGATGTGTTGGAGAATAAAAAAAAAGTTCTATTATTATGAAAATATGATTTCGTATTTTCTCATGATCAACTATGATAATAGAATTATCAACGTGTAATACCCAGTGAGTATAGAATACATAGATGTAATACATAATGTAATAACATTTTATACTCACTGGTATTACCGGCCTCATCAAATTGTATTGATTGCTGCAATGCACATTATTATCTGTCACAGTCGTTTTGCACTGTGAAGTACAGAATGTCAAGTTCCTGACAATGCAACACAGACGTTTTTTAAGGTCACACATCTACAATAATATTTCAAATATGAATTAAATACTCTAGCACAAAAAATTTATTAACAGATCACCATCAATTTTGGCATTTTTTTGTATTCCCAAAACAACGAAAGAAAATTCTAATTCTAATTGGATGCATTGAAGCATCAAAGTTGATCCAAGGATTGAAATATATTATGTACTAAAAGAGTAGAGCAAATCTTTGATTCATCTATATGTTATTTCTCCATTTCTCTTGAGCATCACGCGGTCAAGAGCAATATTTTCAAGAAGCTCTATGTACATTATTCCTTCCTCCATTCTCTATACTATAATAATTTACCAATAAGAAGAGTCTGAGAACAAACCTACAATGTAACGCAATTCAATCGCACTAAAAACTTTTTTCACTATACGTCAAAAACATAACCTATGAACAAGCAAGGAACTGATCAAACCACTCTTTTGACCGTGTTCACATAATTTGATCATCTGTTCGACGGCAGTCAAACTTGACCATCGCTTTGACCGTGGTGAAACAACGTAACTGGCGTTGACGTAACGAGCTATTGCTGATTTGACCATCGGATAGACTTAAACCATGTTTAAATCCCTTGACCACGGTTGATGGAACAAGGCATATTTATATCTCTATCACAATATTGTAATGGATATTATGTCATAATATGAATATCCTCTATACAATATTACAATGAACCTGAGAATGATCTGATGAATCAGGTATAAGAGCAGACATGGAATCAATTGACCAATGAAGAATGAAAGAAATATTAGAATAATATGAAATATTGCATAACAAAAAATTCTAGTAGCAGTATGAGCTTTAGTTATATTGATTATATCATTTTATCTATTCAAACCAACCACCATTTTTCTTATCTATTCAGAGACACCACTAAACTCTGAGCATGAGCACAGCAGTTGAGAATAGAATAGAATAGAATAGAATAGAATCTTTATTGCAGCAATATTTGAGGTCATCAAATACAATACAAGTGTCAAATATATACAACATGATACAAAATAAAAATATTTTACATCAGTAAGTTACACTATCAGTACCCTATGAAAATATGTCACCTGATTTTCAACTTATAACCGAATATTCCTAGCTAATGTATAAAAATCTTCAATCTTGTTTAAAGGGTTAGCTGCTAAGAAACGTTTCATATGAATTTTAAAAGTTCCATTCTCCATATTTCTAAAATCTTCAGGAAGTGAATTAAACAATTTTATTGATAAAAATAGAAATGTTTTTTGTGTACTAGAATAGGTAGTCAACCGATAGGTTGTGTACCGATAAGTAGTCAAATTACCCCTATTTCTAGTGTTATGGCTATGAACTACCCCCTGCTCCACAAACTTCTCCAAATTCTCCTTAACATAAATAAGGCTCTGTTGAACAAATATTGAAGTCAATATTCCCAGAATTTTAAAATGCTCATCACACTGTGCTCGCTTAGAAAGCCCACAAATCAGTCTGATAGCCTTTCTCTGTATTCTAAAAAGTCTACCACTGTAAGCTCTGGAACCCCAAAGTATGGTGCCATATGACAGATGAGAATTGATGTGAGCATAATAGATCACCTTTAAAACATCCAAACTGACATATGACCTCAATTTTCTAATTAAGAAGACTCCCTTATTCAGCTTGCTAGCAACAATGTCAATATGCTGGGACCAACTAAGGCAAATGTCAAGTGTGAAGCCCAGAAACTTTGCCTCTTTCTCCTCATTCATAGTCAGTCTTCTATTATAACTGATAGTCAAGTTTTGAACTTTATCAGAGTTTACACATAATAAATTGAATTACACCAGCTCTCGATCGAATCAGCCAAGTCCTGGAAAGCTTGACTCAATGAAACTACTGTGGGAAAGCTCAGAAAAACACACAGATCATCCGCAAACAAATAGCTTTTGGCTGGAGGGTTTACAATTGTTGGTAGATCATTCATATAGACGATGAACAAAATAGGCCCTGAAATAGAACCCTGAGGCACGCCATGGGAGACAGGTAGATACTGTGACTCAGATTCCTCAAAAACAACCTTCTGGAATCGATCCCCCAAATAAGATTCTACCAGTCTCAAAGATCTTTCCTGAAAGCCATAAAATGCGAGCTTATCTAGCAACAATTGTGCGATACAGTGTCAAATGCTTTTGACAGGTCAAACAATTTAGTCTGAGTAAATTTCTTGTTTTCCAAAGAATTCAGACAATCCCTGTATAGATCAATTGCAGCTCTAACCGTATTTCTCCCAGTCCTATATCCAAACTGAGAATTGTTGGAAAGATTGTTTCTTTCGAAGTAATCCACAATTTGATCACTTAGAGCCTTTTCAAGTTCTTTTGAAACAGTAGTGGTTATATGTTAATAGGTCTAAAGTTATTATAATCTGATCTACAGCCTTTTTTATATATGGGCAGAACTTTGTTCATCTTCAAGCTTTGTGGAAAAACACCTTCAAGGATTGAACTAATAACTAAGTGTGTAAGAGGATCTATAATATAATCAAAACTGAGTTTAAGCATCCTAGGACTAATGTCATAGACGTCTGCACTATTACTCCTCTTCATTTTCTTGAGTATATTAATTATGTTATCTGTTTCAACTAATTCAAATTCAAATCTGGACGTGGGCGCACAGTAACCAGCTCTCAAAAGTCCATTGCACTATGACTGCAACTTTCACTTTCAATTTCAGCTACAATTTTATCTATGTTTTCTGTAAAGAATTTGTTGAACTGATTTGAGTTTAGTGAGCCTTTTTTAATCATTGACTTGGATTTACTCAGTTTTTTCTATTATACCCAAATTGCCCTGCTCTTGTTTTTGGATTCAATAATTTTTTTGTCATTTGTGTCTTCCTTAGAGTCACTAACATGTCTTTGAATTCCTTTTTTCTAATTTTATACAGAATCTTATTTCATTATCACCAGTATTAAGATAAACATCATAGAGCAGATAACACATATTCTTGATATTCATTAATTTAACACTGTAGATTTTGCCTGACTTAGGAGCTGTTGTCTTTAATTTTACAGTCTTCAATGGAAATGTGAAATCCACAATATTCTTGAGTGTACTCAGGAAAAAGGAAATTTCTAGTTCTAGATTGCCATCTCTATATAGGTCCGTCCAATTTATTTTATGTAGCAAATTTTGAAAATGTATAATACTGTCACTGTTGATGTGTCGAATAGTTTTGGTTTCTGTGCAAGATCTTCCTGAATGTTTTGAAAATAATCTTGTTTCAAATGTGAGAGCCCAATGATCTGAGTACCATGTCTTTTCAACCCCACATGTAAAAGAACCTTCACTGATGGTAGTGAAGATATTGTCAATACAGGTTCCCCCATTAGATGAATTAGGTCTGGTAATATTGTTATAACTCATCATCAATCCAAAAGAAACAAATAAGTCCTTCAATTCCTCAATATTATTGTCATTGCTTATAATATCATAATTAAAATCAGCACATAAAATTATGTTATTGGCATATTTCAAGACATGTTCCAATATACAACTTAGTCTATCCAGGGATATGTTAAAATCATTGTTTTCAGAGTTTGGTCTATATAAAGCTAAAACTATTGTATTTGAATGCACTAAATGGATAGCTGTCGCCTCTAAAACCATCTATATTGACATCTGATTTATGCTTTCAAGCCTTTCAAAATCTAGTCCATTTTTCACATAGATCAGGCACCCCCCATGTTTCCTGGTGACCCTACAATAAGCATTCCCAATTGAAAAATCATTAATTCCATACAAGTCAACCTCCTCTGACTCCAACCATGTTTCAACTATACAAGCAATGTCCACATTCAAGTCTTTAAGTTGATATTCAACAGAGTCAAGCTTATTTCTGATGCTTTGAACGTTCCAATGGAAAATAATAGTATTAAAATTGTCGTAAATCTGATCATATTTAACTTGATTACCTGAGTCAACAATATACTCTATACATGGATTTCTATGTGCTTTGCTTCTTCTAGAAAAGACCTGGGCTTCGTAATGACTGGTATCTGTAAGACTGGATTTGAATTCAATCTCATCTCACAAACTCCACCTGTGATCAAACCTGACAAATTATTACAACTCTCAACACCAACAAATGAACAGTCATTGCTTGAAGAAGAAGCTGATTTGATTGACAAGACTGGGGCCACGTCATACGTCTGAATAGATCCTGATAGTAAATTCAATAACTTATTTGCAAGTCTTATTTTCCCATGCCAGTAGTAAGATATCACAGGAACAGCATACCCAAACAGTGGCGTGGCCTTGCCCCCCGGGCCCGGGGACCAGCATCAGGGGTCATTGACCTTTTACCTCCACCCACTTCAAGTCATCAACCTTTTATCTCCGCCCACTTCAAGTCATCAACCTTTTATCTCTGCCCACTTCAAGTCATCAACCTTTTATCTCCACCCATATCCATCAGTTTGATCCCCCCTCCACATCCAGATCTATCATTTTGCTTAAAACCAGCTTTTTATCCTAGTCAGATGGTTTTTTTTTGGATATAATGGATGTTTTTTGGATGTTTCAATTGATGTTCTTCTGGCATTAAAAAATCGTCCGTATTGAATGGGATCTCTGGTTTAGACATTTTAATTCTTCGAAAAAAATCCTCTACACTATGTTCTAATGTGAAGCCACGACCTTCAAGCTCTGCCCAGTCAAATGTTCTTGAAGCAATATGATATTATGCTAATATATGTATAGCATATTATATATTAAGATAATATGTGTTGTAAAGTATCGAATTTGGGTAGATAAAAATCCCTAACCGAAATAGTAATAGGTCTGAAAATAAAGTAACTGGCTAATATCGCCAAATAGATAATAACTAAGATTAGATAGCATCAGCTTGTTCTGGCTAAATGGTACAAAAACCTAAAGGATGTGAAGGAATTTGTTGCTAATAAATAGATTATTATATAAAATATTTTGAAGATTGAGGTTAGGTACATGTTTCACGGATCGGTGACCTAGAGATCGATCAAATCGAGAAACGTAGAATCTGACCAAAACCCCTTGGCAGAGCTCTATTGCAATCAAACGGTGTGCAATGTGAAAAAACACCTGATCATGTGGCTAATTATTAGGTAGCATGAAATTAATATTAATGTATAGAATATTAGCTAGCATGTAAAGAGCATAACCAATAAACCAATAAAATAATTAAGTGTATTCAGGAAATAGGAGGTACCAGGCGCATGAATACCGAATAAAATTTGCATGCACCAATAGCAAAACGTCAGTTAATAGGTGGCAACTGTAGGCCAATTCAAAAATATTTCTATATATTTATATAAATGTACTGGATTTTGTGTTAAAACTTTGTATAGTCTATGTTATCGATATGGCTCGAAGGCAAAGAAATTATTAATCGTACAATCTAAGTAATAATTTGATATTTTTTGTACGATCTATTTGAGCCTAAATGGCGGAGGACTAAGATATTCAAATTTTATGTTAATTTGAAAGTCGGAAATGAGATTTGTAAAAATTGAGAAAGGAGAACCAGCACTCTCCAACCAAATGCCACTATAAGAGGACCCCAAATATTTTAGAGCGTAGTACCTTGCTATAAATTTGTAAAAGTTAAAGTTAAATCAAATTATTAATTTCTTAAAAGACTTCGTGATGCTATTGTAAAGCAGAAGTCATTTTCATTTTTAATAATTTATAACCCCTTGGAAGAGACGATTCCGGCTACCGTATTCCCGGACCACATGGAGTTGGATCGACATCGGCGGCTTACAAGAAGATTTTCGACACATGAGTGATAAATTTGAATTAGTGATGGGCGCCCTAGTGCTTCGAATTAATTTAATAATCAAAGCTAGCTCGTCGAAAGGGTTTTTATTATAAATTAAGAAATTAATAAGGGAATACTTGCGCAAGTAAAATTAGTATTAAGGTATTTTATTAAAAGAAAAAAGATAGATCAATACATTTCAGAAATTTCTATTGAATCAAAGAAGTATAAAATCTAGGCTATTAAAACATATGCATATGATATTTAAATTTTGCAATATAATTTGCGATAGTTTGTTATAGCTCTAATTCACTAGATGAATGGCTCTACCTATTCCGTCAGGTGCCGAATCTTGCACCCTGAGATAAAATATATTCTCAATACAAAGAAATCTACTAAGTACTAGAGATTTTAATATATATATATATTGGATTATTAGTGGCTAATTTATCAAGCTGATCTTAAAGCACATATATTTAATTGAATTGTCCAAGTCGACAAGTATTAGCAAGCGCATATCGCAGCTACATGCCAAGGATGCATATGAATTTTAAGATAAAGGCACATGGTAATGATTCGTGCCATAAATCTAGATATAAAGTCTAGCCTGTGATATTTTACTGATTTCAATGATTGTTCTATTTTTATATTATATTTTATCGCTCTTTATATATTTTTTGCCTCGATCTATTTTTTGCATTATTTGTTTAATATATGTATGAAATGTTTTATGGGTGCAATTATTTTTATTCCTCAACACTATAGTTAAGTATCATATTTATATATATTTATTTTTATTAATTACAAGAGTTATAGGAGAAGCCCATACCTAGGCTATAAAGATTTTTTAAGACTGAATCCTATTAAAAAACCACGACCTAAATATATGATTATATCGAATATCTCATGCTCTACCGACTGATGCCAAGCAGGAGGCTAATCGTTATTTAAATATAAAGAATAACGTCAGAGTGTATCAGTACATTGCATCATGAATATATTGTTTGAATTCAGAATTATTGTACACATAATCCATCATACTCTCTTCTAATAACCTAATTCCAGTCCAGGCACGGCCCTAGGGACTTTGCCGCCCTGGGCGAGATCGGCAACTGCCGCCCCCCCCCGCAGGTTGCCCGTCTTTAATATTGTTAATCCCGGGTTCCACCCCTCCTTGAGCTATCGCCTAACGCCGGTTACATATTGGGCGGTTTCTGCCGGGGTAGTAATTTCGCCGTCGCCGCCGTTCGAGCAGTAGTCTATGGACTTGAATGGAAGCTTACACACTGGGCAGCAGAAACGCCGCGCGGCTATATTGCCGTTGGCGGCAGCTGTGCAGCCGTCCACTGCCACTGCGGCTGGCGGTGTTTTTGCCGTTCTTGTCTACGCAGTGACCAAATGGGCGTTAACACATTTGGCGGTTGTCTACCGTCGCCGCTGATCAGTCGTCTTTCCCAGTTGCTCCAAGTCAGAGGTCTTTGAAAATCAGCCTTTGTTGTAAAGTTTGTAAGTTGTTTATAACATTTATTTATTGCTTTAAGTGTTTGGGGTTGACGAGTGTGAGAAAATGAGTAAGTTGATAGACAATGAGTTGTTAATCTCATTTGTAGAACAGAGGCCAGTTTTGTTGGACAAAACCCTCGACATATTCAAGGATCGAGATGCAACAAGGAATCCGTGGAAGGAAGTGTATATGGAGATTAGGGGGGATTTTGAAACTCTGGATGACAAGGAAAAAACTGTAATATGTTGTATATCGCTGTCGATTTAATAAAAACGTTCATTTCAATGAATCCAAGCAAGGCGATTTCTCTGATGTCTTCTTTTCCTTCGACGGTACAACAAAAGTGGTAAAAGCTGTTGCCTTTCTATTTTAAGTTAAACACTTAATAATATATACTTTGAAAAATGTGCAAAATACAATTAACTGAACACTCATGAAACAGAGAAGTCACAACACATTTGCGATGAAGAACTACAAGATTATTTTGGCTACTGATCATACGTGACGGTAATTTTGCCGCTCGATGTTTGGCTGTATTTTTTCCGCTGAATGTGTGAGCTTGACTTTTTTCGAGGCGGCGACGGCAGTTTCGCCGCCGCGGCAGAAACCGCCCAGTGTGTAACCAGCGTTACTATTGTGTCTCCGCTGTGATGCGACACCACAGTCTCAGTAAACTCTAAAAAATTATGTTTATCATATTTATTGACATTACAAATATTGACAAATATAAATATTGGGGAACAGTAAAGTCCAGTCAATATAGACATAAAAATGGGGGTTTGCTTGCAATTTATATCGTAGTTCTGATTTTTTAATATTTTATTTGGATACATAAGAGAAGTCCAGAACCAAATTCTCCATTTAAAATTCTCTTATGCTAATACAGAGTGGCCCAAAAAATTCGTATTTTAGGTTCAGTTTTCAGCTATTTCCGGCAAAATCAGTGATCAGACAGAAAAATTTGCATTGCCTTTTTTATGATCATAAAATTCTGAATGAAATGAGATCATTCGGAACTCTCTATCTCCAATGAGTACTGAGTTATGATATTTCAAATTTGAGTGATATTTAAAAAAAATCAATTTTGATCATATTTAGTATTTGATCAACAATAATTATATCCCGATTACAATCTAGATGTAAAATTCATAATCCCTCTGGGCGTAATTTTGTGCTCTAAAATCTGAGACTAGGTAGAGCGCTCTATCTCATATAGATTTCCAGGTACACTTGACAACAATGCTCATTGTATTGTGAAAAACCCTCATTTTTAGCTTCACCATCATCACCATCTAAATTGTCCTCACAGTGATATTTACCACAATGATATAAGCTCATGAGATTATGTTCTATGAGAATCACCCGTTAGTTGCACTTCATTTCAGTATTTCCTAGTGGAGAGGCGCGCGAGGACACGATAAAGGATCGCTTAAGGATCAAGCTATCAAAATGAAAAATTTTTCTTAGGAAAACATTTTTTTTCAATCATTTCAAATTTTCTAAAATATCAATTCTTGAGAAAGTTATTCAATTCACTAAAATGACCAAAAATAGTGTTTAGTTGAATTTTTTTGGAAATTGAATAACTTTTTCAAAAATTGATATTTTCAGAAAATGTTTCAAAATTTTCTTGTTTTATTCAATCAACATTACCATGAAGAATTTATCTCGTACCGAATTTGAAATTTCCTGTCCCAAAAATTTAAACTTTAGGCGTTCATATCTCAAAAAGTAATGATTGGAAGAAAATGTTTTCCTAAGAAAACTTTTTCATTTTGATATATACCGGTACAAATCGAAAAACTTTGAAAAATATCACCAGTACAAGAAAGTTTATTTTTAGCCTTTGCACAGCCTCAAGACGTAGACTGCAACATAGTATTAGGCCTACTTACTTGCTAAGTAATTAGAACTACAATTTCTACAAGTTTGTCAACACACCTGTTTAATTAAGTAGAACTCGTCTGACCTTTGCTTGGGGATATTCCTTCACCAATTCTTCAAGATCTGGGGACTGAACTATTTTATGTTCGCTAGACCACTCAGACGTTCCTGGGATATTGTTGATCTTAGAAAAGTCTTCATTAGCTCGAGGTTGGAAAGCTTCTTATATAATTTTACCATTCACATTTGATATTATGAATTTATTATTTATTTGTATTTTAAAATTTTCCATTCCTTTAAATTTGCCGCCCCCAAAACCTGCCGCCCTGTGCGGCCGCCCGGTCCGCCCACCCTGGGGCCGGGCCTGTTCCAGTCTTAAGATTATCATAACTAACAAATCCAACTTTTTCTTTTTCATACTCATCTTTAGTTAATAGATTATTAATACTAATCTTTGCTTCTTCAGTAATTATCTCCAACTTGATTTGAGATGATCAATGACACTAGTCTAGCCTTCTCCTTATTGAAATCTGATATTGTCAAAACTGTTCTTTTAAGTTCTTCTAATGTTTCTTCAAACTATCTTTGGATGTAATCAAATCCGCCTTTTCCTTATCAAAGTCGGATCTAGTTAGAACTGTTTTCTTATGCTAACTTAACTGATTTTCTGAATATTCCTTAGCATCTATCTCATTACTTTTCATGTGAAACACGTCCAAACCTGTCCACAGACATGTTGTAACTGGAAGACTGAATAAGACACTAACTTCAACCTTCCCTAATACATTTTCGCTCAGCCAGATCGAAAATAACCTCCCACGATTGATTACTATCTGTGATTGTTGTTATATGATGATCATTGCTACATCCATAGTGGAAATGCCCACGTTCCTCAATTACAATATCTAGGAGTTCATAAACTTCAGATAAGATTGTTTACTTCGAACTCGAATTTGACCATTTACTATCATCAGACAATTCTTTATTATCATTTTCCTTAACTCTACTATCATTCTGAACACAATATTGTGAGAATCTAATGCTATTAGCCAATTCTGTAAATTCGTCCAAAGTTATTCCCATTAATAACCTGGACAACTTTTTGAATTTGAATAACTAAAACAATGAGACATATTTGAGGTTATGTTCTATTACACTTACCGTGCTGGGCGCCGAGCGCTATGACCATGCATGCATTGCTAAGTGGTGGATCTGCCGCCCATGCATAGAATGCTGGCCGTTTTCAGCACTTTTAGAATACTGATATCTTATAAACTATAAAAGATAATTAATGTCACTTACATGGTTGGAATCAGCTTGTCTTTCTCTTTCCGTTGGTATATCACATTATCGTTTGATTCCATAAAGCAAGGAATATACCACATATTTGAAGCATGTTTTCAAGAAAAAAACGTTTTCATTCTATCCTTTTTTTACTGTACATTTTCAAAATAGAATATTTTTCATCGCTGCAATTATTGTTCTTCACACTTTCATTCATCATTAAGTAATTTCTATTCTACTGCCCAACTATTTATGGATAATCAACTAACTAGCTACCTAAGATCTATAATTCTTTTCGTGTGGAAAATTTTGAAGCAAGGTTCTTTGCACAGAGCTACTTTGCACTCACAACATTGATATGAAGAGTCCTCCCTTTTGGCTTTTCCTGTCTCTCTTGCACCTTTTTTGAGCATACCTTACATACAAGTGACGTCTTTTCTTGCCAGGGGGTACAGGGATTTTTTGGATGAAATGTTTTCCTGTTGCAAGCCGGCTTAGTTGATTCCCGAAATTCTTGGCCGTGGTGATTCATTATCACATACTGCAAGCTCCGAGCACAACAATTTCATGGATTGTGTTGTGCTCATTTTATTATTTTTCAATTTGTTGAACAGAATTGAACAGTTGACAACAGTCATCAAGAACATATTAAAGAACAACTTCTTCCACCACTTTACAGATTTATGCCAATATGCTCCATATGCCATTCTCTGATCTGAAAGATCAACTCCAAACTTATGTTTATTATATCCAATGACACAGGCTGGTTTTGTTTTTTCATTTCCAAACCTGTCATTATAGGTGATCATCTCAGCTGCATGTCTTGTAGAAATCATGTAAACGTCATGTTTGTCTTTCCATCTCAAAGCAAGGACATTTCCACTTTTTCAAATATTTGTTCTCCTTTTTTTATTTTTTTGTTGTCCTTTATTTCAAGTGGTGAGCCTTGTCTTCTCCATATTGTTGTTCCCACAAGTCCTGTTCCAAGTTTTTCCAGCTCTCTTGCTAGGGCTGGCCCAGTGTAGAAACGGTCTGCATAGAGGGTGCATCAACTTCCTGCTAATGATCCCAACAATCTTGTAGTGAGATCAATTACATTGCTGCCTGCTCCATAGTAGATATCAAAATTCCAAATGTAGCCACTATTGATTCTGAAATCATGTATAGTTTCATTCATACTTAGAAGGTTTCATGGGCATGTACACTTTGAAGTGCACTCTACCACGAAATTTGCACATTCCTTCATCTATAGTGATGTGTTCATCAGGGAGATAAGCATTTTGGAATCGTGATTGAAGGCTCTCAAGAAATGGCCGAACTTTGTGTAATGGGTCATGTCCTGGTTGGCCTTTTGGAATAAACTCTGAGTTGTCATTCACATGAATGTTTCCAAGAATGAGTAGAAATCGATCCCTTGTCATGATGTTTGACAAAAGTTGCATGAGACAACTGGATCCTGGGACCAATGGTCTACAAGTTGAGGTTTTTTGTCAATGCACATATGAAAAGAAATAGCTAAAAAATTTTGAATTTCTTCTAAACTTATAGCTTTCCAACTATTCATTCGACTTTTAGCTGTCAGTTTGTTTGTTGCCCTCAACTTCCTAAGCTGTTGTTGTGCATACAGATTTGTTTCATGCTTTATTTTACATAGCAAATCATTGTCTATGAAGTAATTGAAAAAATCTAACACTGTGCTATGTTCATCAAGCTCACTCACATCAGTAACACCACTATCCTCACAAAACACATCAATGTCTGGTATCTTATCAATATCAGTCCACTCGCCATACTCTTCATTGCCTGGTCTAGCAATCATGACTGGTCCTCTTCTCCCTCATCAACTTCAGAATCTGTAAGAAAATTAAATGAGATAAGCTTAGATATAATCAAGAAATACAAGAAAACATGCCTAAAATATTGAATTGAATAATAATTTTTATATAAAATTCATTTTTAGCACAGAACTTGAATGTAAACAACATAACCTACAGCATTAAAGTAAACATATGAAAGAGATTGAAGAAAATTTATATCTTACCTTCACTGTTATTTGGATTATTCACATAATCTGGGTCGTTGTCAGAATCATCCATAAACTCATTATCATCTTCCAAATCACTTAATAAATCGTTTAGAACATCAGAAATAAAAAAATAATTCGTATGGCTTTTGTTGGTGGGGCGTTCCCTTTCGGGAATGTTCCACCGCCTGAATATATAATTTAAGCCGTCAATGGCCTTACGACTGTCATACTTCAGCCGGGACCGACAGTTTAACGTGCCCATCCGATAACACGGGAGTGATCTGGTTAAAAAACTTTTGGTAATGAGAGGGGTTCGAACCCGGGATCTCTATGCTGCTATGCAAGCACTCTATCCACTAGACCACGGATCACTCCGAACATCAGAATTTCAGCTGGATCCATGGCAACAAGACTATCGGCTCATGCATGAACTAACCTCCATTGAGTAAAAGAGCAGGAGTTCAGCAAAATCATAACAACTAAAATGCAATTCATCATAGAGCGAATTCTAGTGGTGGATTTGATAACTCATATACCAATGAACACATCAGAAGTAAGAAAAGCACGTATTTTGACGAGTTTGACCACTCTAACAGTCTAGAGAACGCAGACCGTCAAAAGACGTTGCTCGCAAAATGTGAGCGGGGAACTGAACCTGTCAAATGACGTACCTTGCAGAATACTAGTGGAGAACAGATCCCATCAATTGACATGTTTAGCACGCGAAGTGTTGAACAAGAAGTACTCATGTACAACTGAACTGCAGCTCTAACAAGCTTATACTAAATCAAATCTAATACTTACCTACTATTATATATGCTTTGCTTTCCACCTGACAGGAGGATGTGGGTATATAAACTTGAAGATGCATCAACTTTAACCTTAAGTACTGGCGCGGTTTTCTGAGACACTACTACTGGCGCGGCGGTCTGGTAGACCCCCATCAAATTTTCTCTCTAATTAATTGAAAAATTTTTGTTCATCAAACTAGGCTGGTTATCTTAATCTCTAGACTGTTTGGAATGGTTTTACCATGAATAGAAAGGATATATACCAGAACTATCAATAATTTTGGTATTTATTCAAAACTGTGTAAAATTTTCAAAAAAATGTAGTGATTTTTGGTAAAAATAAAGAAAAATTAGAAATAACAGAAAAAGTTTATTCAACTGATGATTCTTACTAGGAACAATGGAACTTACTACTGCGGAACTTACTACTGGAACTTACTGCTGCGGCACAAAGCCATGCATATTGTTGTAACATCATGCTTTTTTGTGCAGATTGTTGTTTGGCTATGAATTTTTGTGATAGACCCTAAGTCGTAGTTTTAAGTTAGCATATGTCATTGTACCCTTCTTGATTGAATTAGAAAGCCTTAATGGCCTAAAACCTTTCTAATTTGGGGGCTTTATGTCAGGATACAAAGCCTATGCCAGCATATTTTCTAAATTAATGTATAATTGAGGCATGAATCAAATGTACTCACGTCAATTATGTAAAACTCATTTAATTATAGTTTTATTAAATTCTTACAGTATTATTTCGTATAATTTAACAATTATTGTCAGAGTCATTCGTCACTGCCTACCAATGTTTACTACCTTATTTTCAATAATTAGGTTAGAGTGAATTGCGCCAAATTGATGACAAGCCTTATCTGTCAGCTGTTGATACTGCCAGCTACTGTGCTACTGTGATATTCTCTATATTGTCTGTTTTCATTTTAAACTAACTCAAGCTTGTTCATTTCTGCAACCCCTGTTTATTTTCTGTTTATCTGCTTTAATTTTATAGTCTTCCGTTTAACGTAATTTTTTGTCATTTTCTGTGTTTTTCGAACCTCTGTGTCTAATTTAATATTAAAACCGCGTGGAAAATTCCCATTGTGGACTTTTCCTTATTAGGCACAGGATTGGTTCTTGCCCAAATCACGTGGTTCTTCTTCTCAGAAGAAGACCAGGTGATTTCCTCTTTTTGGGAAGAAGAGACACTTGCCTTCTGAGAATCGAATTATCAGGACCCGTTTAATTTGTCCTATTAAAATTAATGTTTAAATGGTTTCTCTTCTTGTTAAATGTAATATATCCAGTGTGTTAATGTGTAGCTCCTCTGTAGTCTTGTGCTCTTAAATTAAATTGGAAGGCAAGTTCAATTTGTATAAGCTTATTCCTGAGGAAGAATTGTGAAACTAAATCCTGGGTGTCGCCATTCCACGCAGATCTTCAAGTGAAATAAAATTATTAAGTGAAGGGGGCCCCACGATCGAGTTTGGTGAGCGAAAATACTTATTCTATCCAATCAGTGAATTGAGAAAGCTACAATTTTTCTATCAATTAATTATGTGAAAGAGTGCAGGACTATATCCTCCTATAATACCGTGTAACCCCTATTAAAATCCTAATTGCACTATATTACCAAGAACATTCATATTATTATCTCATATCAAGAACATTTATTACCAAATTTTGAAAACTCTATTATTCCAATTTGTCAATTATTTAATTAATTATTATTATTTGATTCTTAACGATTATATTCATCAATAAATTTGCATATTCTTGAATTTTGATGGTAGTTTGCTTAATTTTCCATCTAAAGTCACTAGAATTTCGTCTATGTAGAAATAAGCTAATTCTTGGTGCAGATCAAAATACTCATTTATAAACATATAAATTAATATAACTTATTAGTACCTATATTCTTATATTCGTATATCAGTATATTATAATTTTTATCGCATATTAGACTAGAATAATTGACTTACATATTTTGTTCCTCTCTACATTGTCCTATTGTGACTCATTCTGTGGGTCGATGCACTCCTCACAAACGTTTTTAGAAACTATTCTTGACTCTGGCTTCATTCAACTCTTCTAAATTCATTTTTAGAACTTTATAAAATAATAAAAAATATGAAATAAGTAGTACTTCAGATTCCAATGTTAATTAATTGTGAAAAAAAACATAGCAAAAAGAAAACCATTCACTGGCGCGGGGTCTGGTGACACCCCAGTCACTTTTATCACTCACAAAAATGCAGTGCAATGTTTACAAACAGGCGAAAACTGGTTTAGAGGGTGACTAATGAACCAACTTGAAGGTATTAAGGAGCTGAGCAGTGCAACCAACACAGGCCAGTCACCATCACAAAATTTACCTCTCTGGGGGTCTGTGAGCACCCCGCGCCAGTACTTAAGGGTTAACTTCATATACCCCCATCTTTGTGCTGTACGAAGCGCAGGCGTTAGCTTGAAACGCTTCCCCATTTCAAAACTGAAACAATATCAATTCCATACTAAACTGCTATGAAAAAACTCATAATAATTTGATATAAAGAATTGATTTGTATACAGCTAAGAAATAGGCCTATTCTGTTATATTCCTTACTCTTCTAATTTCCTACATCATCCAGAAGTACCAATGATGGTTTATCCTCCTGGTGAATACATCTCATTACATACTTTCCATTATTAAAACTTTCCAAAGTTTGTCCATTTAAATCTGATAAAAACCTTTCTGGCAAAAATACATCAGAAAACACACGTTGTCCGCGCTTATTTTTCTCATAAATAATCGCAACACACTTCTCAATCCAAATGGTGTACGAACTATTCTTGCCTTATATACTGGATAGCTGGAGTTAGACTTTAAGTATGTATGCTGCACAAGGATACTCCCCTCTCTTGATGTCTCAATGAATTTAGTTAAACTGAACTTCTGCTGCTGCATTATGTAGGAGTAGAATAGCACATCTCTGCACTCAACTGTTCTTAAACCAAGAATGAAAGCCGCTTCACTAGAGTACATAGTATCACACTGTTTTCGCCCTCCACTCGTCAAGTTTTCATGTTTAAACCTGTTTGCAGGTCGCCATCACTGTTACCATAATTTTTACCTCACTGTTACCATCACTGTTACCATCACTGTGACCATCACTGTTACCATCATTACCATCATTTCTCTCATATAATCGCAACACACTTCTCAATCCAAATGGTGTATGAACTATTCTCGCCTTATATACTGATAGCTGGAGTCAGACTCTAAGTCACGTATCTGCACAATGGGAATACTCTCCCTGATGTCTCATTGAATTAAGTTCACTTAACTCTGCTGCTGCTTATGTAGGAGTAGAATAGCACATCTCTGCACTCAACTGTTCTTAAACCAAGAATGAAAGCTGCTTCACCAGAGTACATAGTATCACACTGTTTTGCCCCTCCTCGTCAAGTTTTCATGTTTAAACCTGTTTGCAGGTCGCCATCACTCACCATTCTCTTTGTTCCATCCCAAGGTCAGACATGATTGAACATGTTCACAAAAGTCAATAACCCTAAGGATCTTCTTTGTTAGATGAACTTATATTATGCAACACTTCATCCTCGATTTGAATTAGTTTTTGAACATTCAATTTCATAG
Organism: Nilaparvata lugens; assembly: GCF_014356525.2. Lineage (NCBI taxonomy): Eukaryota > Metazoa > Arthropoda > Insecta > Hemiptera > Delphacidae > Nilaparvata > Nilaparvata lugens. Next base: position 33,871,090 of record NC_052507.1, read on the forward strand.
GTCTGTAATAACATGGGTAATCATTTATATCAAAACATTAACTGTGTTTAGAAAAATTATTTGAATTGTTCAGCAATCATAACATCACGATTTTCACATTTTGCTTTTGCAATAGCTTCTTCACATGAATCAAACCAGTCTATGTAATCACGTAATTTCGATTCCAATTCTATATCAGCATACAACCAACATTTGGGGATCCATTACACACTGATCTGTTCACGGATCTGTTCATAACAGCACACTGGAATGGATTCTGTTTGTAGCAGAGCTTTTATATGATGGTACTGGAACTGAAAAATTTACTGGATTAGCGCATCACTTGTAAGATTGCATATTCTCGCCTTGTGCATGTATAATTGATATCCACACCATACACAAATTACCTCTTGCCCATTGTAGTAAATCCTTGTCTCGCATATTTGCGTTTGTTTTGCTTAGTATAAAATGGACACATCTTCATACTTTTCATTCGCTCTGCTTCACATAAGTAATCCACTTTCTCTCTGCCTTGGACAACATCAATGACAAATAATGTTTAGCGCTGAATAAGCACATTTACCATCAACAATACTATTATGATTTTGCAAACATTATAAGTCCAGCAATCAGAGAACTTTCTATAATTGGGCCTTTCAAAATTATCAGGTATTGTTTCAACATTATTGTGAAATTTCTTTAGGAATTCCGTTTTTTCTCCACCCTTTGTATATACTCTATCATAGTTTTTGAGACCAGCTTTTATTAGATCATCAGAATAATCTATTTCACCCAATTCCCATTTTATCTTGTGATGATAAAACTCCAATCACATACATCTCAATAGGTTCTCCATGGTAGCTGTGATTTTGAAAATGGCGGTTTGAAATGTAATATACATAAGTATCTTCAGGATCAATCATTGCAAATTCCTTCAATATAAATTGATTATTCTCATCTTTGAATCCATGAACTCAACTACAGCAAATGTATCATCAATTCTAACCTGTTTGAATATGCTGCAATCCCCATCATCTCCTCCCTCAGCAACCCCTCCCTCCACCATCAACTGCTCTTCCTCCTCCTCCTTGTCCAAGTTGCACTGCACACTGACATCTGCATATTCCACTTTCCTTGATGGTTTTGAATGACAATTTCCTCCATCTTCAACCCCAATGATAAGTCACCAGTATAGCAGATAATAAACTATTATAGTCCTTCTGGTCCTCCTCTTCTTCCTTCACAGTTTGAAGTAAGGATGATGAAAGAGAGTCGCGCATGATGATGTTGAAGTTCTGCTCGATAGCATGGTTCTTCACCTACTAAAGCTTTTTCAATCAGTCTTAGGTTATATACAACCTGCTCTCACCACGCACTCTACTGGTAAAACTACTGCACTTCTCGAACCATTGATGTTAGTGGGGTATATTCTATAATATTATCACTTACTAAAATGCAATGAGCACTGGTTGAAGCAGGCACATCACTCTCAAATTCAAATTCGAGTCGCACATCCATTGATCCTTTCAATGTACTTGGCTGGTGCGAACAATCAATTACCAAAATTGGTGTATCTTTTGTAAATGTGGTATAATCAATTTCATTACCATGTTCAGAAATCACTGGTGAATTTGAATAACTACCTGCAAAGTCTAAAAACATTTTAAACATTAACTGTTTATTACCTAATAGATTGTCATGAGGGTAATAAATGCTATTCAAATATAATTTCACATTATACAGCTTGCACAAGTCAAATTTGCCATTGTAGTCTTCAAGAGCAATTTTTCTATTTGTTTGAAAAGCTAAATTACATATTTTGGTGCATCTGTATGTGCTGCAGTTTTAATTGTCCAACTATGTATCTTTGTTGTGGGTAATATGGGATATTCATGTATTTCCCATTTGCGGAATGCTAATTTTAGTGGATGATCACTATCTAGTATACGTAAAAACTTGAGTCGTACATGATCCTCAAGTTGTAAATATGGTACTTTCCACTGCAATTTTTTAATGTTGAATGATACACTTTGACCATCTGTTGTAGTAATACTATTTATATCTGTTGATGATCTTAATAATACAAGTTCTTGTTTCAAGTTCAATATTATTTGTTGAAAATCTTCAAAAAAGGCTAGAAGCAACCTCAATAGAATACAAAAAGTGAACTTGTTATTGTCCAAAGTATATCCTCCCCATCAAACCTGCTAGATGATATGTATTTTTATCAAATACATTTTTCAAGAGCAGCCTTTATTGTACTTGTGATTCCTACAAGACGTGACTTCGCAATTGGATGACCAGCCAACTCATATCTTATTTCATCAAACATAATCCTATTGCATTACTTACTAGTTTTATGTCACATTTTGAATACTAGTTTCTCCCTTGTCATCTTTCACACTATTCTTGCATGTAACATCACCCTGTATAAGATGAATGATTCACATGAAAGGCTATAATTATCTTGTGAATTTATTGTGAATTCTAATCTCATCAGATTTTGTTAAGCGTTAATTTGCATAAGGAGTGTGGGTGTGATATTCCAGACTCTTATTTCATTGAAAAAATGTATTTGCCTCTCAACATCCAAGATCTCACTTATTGCGGCCATTGAAGATGACATTATCCCAATTTACTCGAATCCTAATTTTTCTAATATCCTTGCGTTTTTAGATGTTATCACGTTGGAATGTGAAACTGTACTAACGTCCTATTACAACTCTTATTTACCTCCCTCTTTTCCCTCATCTTCAACCTCTCAAAAGTTTCATCTCCTCTGCATGGATTATGATTTGAGGTATGTGATTTGAATACAATGAATCCCATCTCACTTCTTCTCTTGTATATGTAGTTTAACAGTTAATCTATCTCCTCTGAAATCGACTAAAGATCTGTTCTAGTCAGTCACTTTGACATTAATGCACTGAAACTAGTGTGTATTTAAACCCTATATACAATCGGATTTGGTGTCTCATTAATTAAATATCCTGGAGGAACCTTTCGAAGAAATTCGTAAATAGTATGTTTTTCCTAACCATCACTATAACTCCCACAAGCCAAATTACATGAAACTTCTAAACATGTGATGTTTGATATTGAAACAGGTTTATTGGAATAATGCCAAATATTTGGACTTATGTTCAAAACCCGTATTGCGCCAATTGAATCATTATGAGTTAATCAATGGTCTATCAGAATAGATTTCAGTTTTCTTTGTATTATTATTCCCACGTATAACTAGACTTTTACTAGTTACATTCAATTTTTCTGTTATTGCTTTTACAATATTATCAATTTCATAAGAACCTGTTTCAAGCATCATAAATTGATCACCATATTTGAAACTGGAATTTTTCCCTTTGATAACATTTGGAATAGAATTAAAAGTCCACAGGTTCACTAATCCAATCTCATATTCCATATTATTATCTAAATCCAAAACTTGTGGTAGATTTCATATAAATCACTACTCTTTCCAGAAAGCATTATCACAACCATAGTAATTGCAGTAGTAGTACTTACCTCCACCTAGAAATAGTTACAACTGACCAGACAAGAATAATAAACATAGGTGATCACAACTTCCTGCTTCTTCAATACTTCACCAATTGTAATGGTGGCTGTAGATTGCCTATGGGATCAAAATAGTATACATTATCACCTTGTTTGTCAAGGCCACCCAATGTGTACCTGGTCCGGTATGAGAATCCAGATTAACAATAGATTCTCATCATAATGGATTTTGTTGGGCAGCATATCAAGCATATACACACCATGCAGCGGAATTTTTAACAATCCCCCCATTGTTCTAGATCATGACCATACATAGCTTTACTGTTTGGCAATCATTTTTTACTACTTTTCCTTGATCTTCTCTTGCTCTATGTTTTGATCGCTTTGATGTCCTTCTCCCCTTACTTTCCCTCATCAATAGACCATGCACATTATGAGGTGGCACTGATCCAGATGGAGATCCAATACTCTTCCACCGCCGCTACCACCACCAAGTAGTTGGGGTATGGTCTGAGATAATAACCTTTTCCTTTAACATGATTCATCAAACGTTTAATTGCCCCCTCCATATATATTCACTATTTCTTTAGTTACACCTTCACTTCTTCATTTCCTGCTGGACTTCTTTGTGTTGACCTTTTTCTACAAATATGTGGTAATTTCATTCCAGATCCAATTGCTGACTTTGTCTTCATTGCTAATGTGACTAAATATGCTTATACCTTCTGACTATAGTCTGTTTTGGGATCCTTGAATATCGCCCAAGCCCATCTGCTAATATTTTATCTGCTCTTGAACGTGATAAGTTATCTGAAGATTGTGAATAACTTATATCATGAATACGACAAGCTTTATCCAAGGAATTAATTCCTTGATCACCTCACTTAAGCCATTTGTCTAGCTTTGTGCCAGGACCGCAGTATTGGTAGCCCCTGGAAGTGTAGCTCAATTGGTAGGAAGTCTATTGTCCTATTCAGAATGCCTGAAGTAATGCTACCCGCTTTATTCACAATACCTTTAGCAATATTACCCAATGTGGATAATAAACCACTACCTATCACCCCTTTCTGTCTGTGTGTGTTAGTCTTCTTTTTACTAGTATGACAGCGCAACTTTACCATCTTCCCATCTAGACTATCTCTAGAATACTAACAATAACTTAATTGTGCTACCCACCTACCTATCAATATATTATATGCGATTCTCTTAGTTCTTCTAAAATTGAATTCATTTCGATTGGATGAGAATTGTTACCAGCTTTATGCGATTTTAATAGCATTTGCAAACGTGTAACCAACTCATTTGGATCATCATAGTAAACATATGATCTATTATTTGTTATATTCTTCAAGAAATTCAGTCCTTTCCCCATTGTTCTACGTTTTTTGATAGGAATAGTTTCTGAACTAACAGCAATTCAATTCCATTATTCCTCTTTACATAACCCAGTCTGTTTGAAATGCACCTGTTGCAATTAGAATCTTTTTATAATTGTGAAACATTCATGCTACAATAATCCTCATTTGGTCGCGCCTTAAATATAATTCTAGTAAACCTCTTGTTATTTTGAATTTACCTTTTCCAACAAAAATATGTTTATCTGAAAATGTGAACATGACTTTTTTTCCCATGAAGTATGAACTTGTTTTAGAATCATACTGTATACCTAATGAAATACTTCTTTTTTAACAGATGAAAAGTATCCAAATAACTGTCAAGTATTGTTCTCTAATTAGAAAAGATTTGCTTAAAGAGGTGGATCCAGCCCTCTGTCAGTCTTCCTTCTTCATCACTGAAATATTCAGATTCATCTTCATCATCATTATCTACAGAATCTTCTTCATCAGTTGGGTCTTCCTCTTCTTAATATTGAATTTACCTTCAGAATCATTTATTTCATTTTTGATTTGTTTCTCAATTTTCATTGATGATTCTTTTAATTCTTGAGGAGGATTTATAATGGTGCTAATCTTCTCTTCAAATTCAACTCTGATTCAGATCGCATACCTCGTATATTATATTTTTCAACAATTGATTTTCTCAAATCATGAATTTTATTTGTTAACACATCTCTACCATCCCTCACATCTGTATCTTTCCTATTCTTTCCTTCTCTACCTTCACCCCACCTCCTCTATTAACAATCTTACTTACTCCATATTTACAGCAAACACTCAATAAGTACTGTTTGACAACTAACTCAATATTATAATTTATTCTGCTAAACTAACTCTCCATGTTTATCACTGAACTTTGTTGGATCCAAAAATGTGTCCAAATTTAATCTATACCTACCATCATGCAACTTATAATCAGTACAAATGGTGAAGTGAAATTATGTCCATTACCCTTCATCCAAACATCTGAACACATATTTTTGAAAGTGCTAAAGTTCATATCAGACTCTGCAAAATCTCTATGGACTAGATTCAAAGAAAGTAGTCTATTCGAAAAATCAAAATCAGATTCGTATTTTCTCTGATTATATGCTCAGGTATAGTTGCATAGGACTGGTTTAGATATATCAAATCAATATTCATATGTCTCCCCATGCTAAAATAATCTCGAATACGTGCAACTTTCTGCAATTGCAAGTCATCAAAAATCACCAAGCTATCCTTTTCTAAATCATTTGGATTTGGTATGCTTAAATATCATTCAACATACAAAACTTTATGAATTTTAAAGTGGAGAAGACTTTTTCCAAAAATACATACTTGGGCTGATATAAGGATTTACTAAACAAATATGAGCTTTGAAAACGTAATGTTTTTCTATGGAAAATAAGGTTTAGGAGAATGTTTGTCTTGCCAGAAGAAGGACCACCAACATTATTGATCGGATATGATTTGGAAAAAGCATGCCATGCTTACTTTTGTTCATGTCAGCCATTTTTGTAGTGACAATTAGTTCATTAAAATTTAGAAGAAGACCAGAAGAAGGACCACCAACAATATTGATCGATATGATTTGGAAAAAGCATGCCATGCTTACTTTTGTTCATGTCAGCCATTTTTGTAGTGACAATTAGTTCACTAAAATTCCACACAAAGTGGAAAGATAATTATTATTAATTTAAAACGTCATTAACTAACAACACACACAGACCAATACCCAAAAACCACTTTTTTGGACTCAGGGGACCTTGAAACGTATAGAAATTAGAAATTGGGGTACCTTATTTTTTTTGGAAAGCAATACTTTCCTTACCTATGGTAATAGCGAGAAAGTAATACTAAGATCTATCTCGGGGATTTGGCTGTACAATATAGGCAATATCAACGGTCTCGAAAAATATTGTAAAATGGTTGGCGAGTGATGTCCGAAGTTCGGACAACTCATAGACTAATAAATGATAAATTCACAATTGTAATAAATTAAGTCTATAATAATGAAATTTACTCTATAATCAAAACTCAGTTTAGTATGAAGTTCTCTCAAACAAACAAAGAAGATTAAAAACAAATTCGTGATTCAAGTAATCATATAAATTAATGATTAAGTTAAAGCCATTAAAATTAATAATTTAATGGGACTCAAGTGAGGAAATCAGCCAAGGACAATATTTCAGCTCAATAATTCAATAAATAGCCTTTGGTCAATAAGAACTATGATTTCGTGGGTTCAGAAAGAAAAAAAAATCTAATACACGCAGCAGATATGAATTAGTATAAACACAGTAGGTAAACTAGTAATTCATGTATGAATACTAAATATTCATGTAATAGAAGCTAGTATTCGAATGATAAAGATTGGTCAATCAAAACTTTGAATCTGGATCAGAAAGC